>NC_060274.1:70564492-70864492 GCF_021613505.1 Equus quagga
ACACACCACACACACACTCTCACACCACCACCATCCATACACACATGCCCACACAGTCACGCCTTAGAAACCTGGAAATGAGGGGAATAAGATTGCCTATTAAGATTTATAATATTTAACCCACGCTTAAAGGTTCAAGGTTGAGATATGCTACATTGCCATAAAGCCCTGTTTCTAAAATGTACCAGACTGTAAGAATCATACGGGGCACTTAATAAAAATACAGTCTGGGCCCTGCCTCAAATTCTGAACAGAATCTGCAGGGAGGGGCCTGAAATCTGTGTATTTAATATGCCTCCCCTTTGAGAGAAGGTGGTTCCCTCGTTAAGACTTGTTTAACATGAGTGAGGCAGGGTTCGATTTACCTGACACTGATGAAGCTTAAGCTTCAGGACCCCCACTTGCCAGGCTCCTCTCAAGGCCCTCCATATTCTTCTCTGGGGAGGCAAGAGGAGGCAATGGCTTCTGGCCCAACCTTGCGGGTAAGGAGTCCCTTCTAAGCCGGGCGAGGCCTCCACTACCAGCACTACCTCCACTTGTGCAGGCCCAGCAGCAACTTGGTGCTGGGGGACCTGGAAATATTCTGGCACTAAGTTTGACCCCAAGGGAAAGATCTGGACCAGAGGCTAGGAGACTCCGATGAGCCAGGTTCATGACTGTCTTGTCCACTTCCTGCCCCCAGGATTGCGCCGGCAGGGGTGAGTAGGGAAATGGGTCAGGGGCTGATGTTCTGTTGGAGCAGCTGCAGCAGCAGGGGACCTTGGGAGAGCCAGCGAGATCAAAGGGCTGAGGTTCTCCAAGGGACTCCCCCACATTTGTCCCCTACCGCCTAAGCAAGAAACCAGGGAGGAAGATACAGATGTGGCATTACAATGACAGCTTGAGGAACTAAAATAAACTTTTCTAAACCTCTATGATAAAAAACGAAATTTTGAGGTGCTGTGCTAAAGGAAAGACTGAAATATCTTTTTATTCTCTCTGTAGAAAATAATATCGCAACATTATAGTCATATTAAAAAGGAATCAAAAACACGGGAAAAATATTAAATGGTGAATTAGGCAGTTAGTAAATAGTAATAAGAATATACCATTTTTCTAGATTTGTGATGCTTTTGATATTTACTGGCTTTCTAAATTTGTAAATGTTTGTGATTTGCTTTGTTATTCTAAATAAATAATAAATTTTATACCTAATTTTATATTCTTTTTTTTTCTCTGAGGGATCTCCAAATTATGTAAACTCCAGTACTAACCAAACCTGGATCTATCCAAAGAACTATAGAAAAGAATAATCACACAATCCTTGCCAGATTCCATCAAAGAACTCTGTCCAGGGGAGATGCTGCCTTGCCCAGCTTATGGAAGATTCCTGGTTGCTTCTCAGAAATATCAGTTGTACAGAATGAAGCCTGTGTCTGTCGATCAGAATCAGATTCCACTAAATAACCAAATCATATTCCGTGTTCACCCAGCCACTGCTTGATGATTTGGCTTTCCAGGTAGTTTTCCTAAGAATTAGGAAATTGGGACACCAGGTTAAAATGAAAAACTGTTAGGAGGCAAGGATTCCTTTTTCATTCTTCTTCTCATTAGGTGACTCAGCGATGAGTCCCTAAGAATGGTTTTACAGTTCAGAGGTCCCGAGATTTGGCTGCATGGACTTTATCATAGCACCAAAAATGATTAGATTCTTAGAAATTATTTTTTAAGATAATGATTTATGCTGTCAGTTCCCTCTCTGAATTTTATTTCATGTCAGTTTTTGAGAGAGAGAGATTGATGGTAGTTATTCTAGAGATGCTAAAGTTTAAACTTTTTTTTTTTACCAAACTAAATATAATTGCTACTTCAATTGGAATAATAATCTGAAGACCCTAGGCTTTGTAAAACTTTTGTCACTGTACTGGGTGATATGGTGGCTCCTTTGTGATCAAAGCGCTTGTTGTTTCAACTGCTGGGGGCTCCCATCTGAGTACCTCTCAGGACATTGCCCTCTGCTAAAGGGAGCTGCTTCACCCAAGTTTGCAAACTCTTACCAAGGGTAGACCATGTGCAAGGACTGGTGGATGCCGGGAAGGGAGTCGTGGAGGCTCAGCCTTCTTACCTCATCCAGGACAACTTTGAAAGTCTGTTCCATTTCCATCGCACCCCGTGGGATCCGGTAAAGCTGCTGTTGCATGGAAGTTCAACGTCTGCCTGGTCCTGCTTCTCTCACTCCCTTAAAGGGAATTCATCTGCAGAGCAGCCCCCAATAAGATTACAGCATACAAATTTCTATCCTTTGTCTCTTTCTTGGGGCCCTTCACCCAAAGCAGTCATGTATGCCTATTATTTTTTGCTTTGAAATATGAGTTGCCAATTAAATTAATAGAGTTGAGCTTCTGATTTTCATCTTGTCTTTAGTAGTGGTGCCAACAAAATAATATGTCCCATTCATGATCAATGGCCAAAAAACTGCTAATCTGAAATCTATTTACATCATCCTTTATAGGCTTAAAATATATACTTACGGGCACTAATGAATTCATGATGAGTGGGATCATCCATGATATTAAATGCTAAAAGTGACATATTACCAAGTTTCTTGATGGTCTGTTTAGTGCCTTTTATATTCCATTTAGAAATTCTAGTTGAGGCCTTAAGACACCATGAGAAATGTAACTCAAGGGACATTATATTTCAGTGTTCTCGTTATCTAAAAACCATGAATACCTCCTGTGGAAACAGACTGATGATCTAGGTGGTGATGGTTTTTGCGGTTGTGAGATGTCTGATATCTCTGTGAGGAATTATATGATTAAAAAAAATCTATGAATTCTCCCTACATTTGAATTAAGGAAATCATGAGAGAAATAACATTTCTATGGTTTTGTAAATAAAATTCCAGGTTGCTTCTGCCTCATAGGCTAAGGAAACATGTGCAAACAAAGCATTGTGCTGTCTCCGCTTGCGGCGTAGATCACTGTAGCCAATTTCCTGTTACCTCTCTTACGTCAAACTGACTTAGGGCTTTTTGCCAAAGACTCCGTTGTTGATAAAAGTGAGAATAATGACATTTCTCTTTAAGTGGATTGCATTGTCAACATCTGCTATTGCTTATTTTAATTTGTGAAAATCATAACCAGTCCTTTGTATATATGACAGTTGAGAAATATGGTAAATCGGACTTCCTTTTTTACTTATGATACCATTTACAGACCAGAAACAAAGGCTTATGAAACACAATTCTGAGGTCAAAATTCTCTCAAATGCTTTTGGAGAGGGGGCAGAAACTCATTTTTATTTAAAGGTAAGGGCCGTTCAAACATTGACTAAAACCAAATTTTTCTTATTTCAAAAGAATGTTTTTAAGGAAGCAGTAGTAAACCTCTTTAGTTCTTGCTTTGTTTTATGAAAAACTGCAATTATTTAATGAAAGTATATTGATAGAATTTTTGTGGACTACTTAGACAAAAAAGTTCAAACAATATAAAATATATTTCTCTTATTAAATGAGGATATACTGATGAGATATGGAATTATAATTGGACTAAGAGCCTACAAGGTACTTTAAAAATTCAATTTTCTCTAGTTTTGCATGACATGAGGATATCTATTATCCAAAGAAATGTGATAAAATTATTAAAATGCAGTTATTATAGTATCCAAAGCACTAAAATGTCAAAGTAATTGAAATCACATAGTGCTCTGAAGGAAAAAAAGAGATGTTTGGATTTTAACACAGATTGTTGTCTTGCAGGAAAAAGTCTCCCCTCTCTCCCCTCCCCAACCCTTCTCTCTCTCTGTCCCATCCCCCCCACCCCACCCTGTCTCACACACTCAAGATTCTATATCCCCCATGATGTGTGGTGCACTTTAAGGATAGTTTCCAGTCCATCAAAAGTATGGCAAACCCTGAAAATCATGTCACATGAGATGAGCTTTGTTTAGGAAATTCATTCTCAGACAAGCCTTCCCTTCTCTTGTGCTGTGATTCAAAGCCCATCTGCCCCGCATGTCTTTGCCTTCAGTTTACTCTTTGCTTTGTTTCCAGTGTGAGGATTGGCCCCCTGGGTTCCTTTAGCTTTGAGCCCTTCTAATTGCAGCCGTTCTTCTTGGACTGATAGCGTAAGCTGCTTCTTTTGGTGCCTCCCGAGAGCTTTAGCCTTCCATTGCCTCTCCCTGCTCCACCCCAGCACCCCTGCATACCCATATCTGTGTGCTGACCTCCAAGGACACTTGAACTGAGTGAGGTTCAGACCTCTCCCATTTTTGTTCCGAACTCAGAGGGATGAGTCAGAAAAATCACACCCCTTTCCCAATCCTAGCTCTATCTCCACCACCCTGCGTGTTTTTCGCGATCATTGATGGAGTTTGGTTGTCTAAATGGAGACGTTTCTAAGGAGATGTGTGTTTGTGTGGTTGGGTGGGTGGATTGGCGTATTTGTGTGTTTATGTGTTTTAAAGGACCAATCATATAACTCAGCTATTTTAAAGAGAGATGTCATTCTGCTAGTTACCAGTTAGTTCCTATCCAACTTTGAAAACCCTTTTTACGTCTTTTCAAACTGTTCGAATATACATTGTAAAGCGTTAATATAAGGAAAATTGTAGAAATTTATCCAAGCAGAGGAGTTTGCCCATTTTGAGAGGAATAAAATAAGATTATCATTTTCCTACATATGTCTTGTGGGGCACACTGATTTTTTAAACTTATTTAATATATCAGAGGATATAATATTTGCTCTGTGAAGAGGTACACTTGTATGTCAATGGAAATAAAAATCCGGGGTCATAGAATTTGATCAAAGAATATGACACTCAAAGCTTTGCAACATTTGAAAGTGGTCTTTGACCAAAATCTTACACAAAAACTCAAAATGTAAGCTGCTCTGATGGTGACGGTGATGGGTTGAGTGGAGGCCCAGTTGCCACCTCCAACAATGACTACTGAGTCACACCTTCAGAGTATTGAATGTTTTTCAGATCATGATTTGAAAACTATGTATTATTCAACCTTTTCATTTTACAGAGAAGGAATCTGAGGCATGGGGTTTTAAGTGACATTACCAGAATCTTCCAGCTAATTTGTGGCAGAGACGTGGCTCAAATCCTGTGTTCCTGACTCGTAGACTGGGTCCTCTTCTATCACACGAACACAGACTCTTACATGTCTGCATATGGATCATAATATAAATATTGTGAAATATGTATATTACTGCATAATGTTTATATTATGATTATAAATGAATTTTATGAAGAGACAGGACTTTTAAAATGTCCCTTAATTCCCCCCAAATTTACCAACTATCAATTTTTGGACCATTTGAGTAATTTAAAGAGGCCTAGCCAATCAGATATTTGATCAAAAAATACTTCACGAGTTAAAAGTCTCTTTTATTTAAGTTGGTGCTGAATTAAATTATTCCATGGATGGCAAAGAAAATATAAATAGCTCCCAAGTGTTTCTGCATTTATCCAAGCCCAAGTTGGCTGCTGGTTGGCAATTTTAAGCTGATAAAGAATAAAGGCTACCCTATTTTAAGCTCTTTATCCAGTTAGCTGTCCGAAATGATTTCACAGCTCAGGCAGAAAGGCTAGCTGGGTAAACAGAACATTCACAAATAAGTTCTGTAGAATCTTGTGTGGAAATTGAAGAAGCTGGGAGGATGTTTGGCCTTATGACAACTGCGGAATTTGAGTCAAAAATAAAAGTACTGTTGGTGATTCCCCATTGACTTGGGGAGTGGCTGCCCAGCCCTGGAAGTTATTTCTTTGTGTTCTGTTTTTAGAGGTTTCTAGCTCTATTCTAAAAAACAAAACATTGAATGCCTATAGCAGGGCACTGAGCCGTCTTTCAAAAAAGATGAAAAGAGCATAACTCCATAATCTTTCTTTCTTGTCACTTCCAGTTGTCCATTTTTGCCTGTGGGAAAAAGCACAGGTGCATGGATTTTCTTGTTTGTGGTCTGAACTCATGCTTGCAGACTCCTTAAAACCAAAGAGGACTCAGTCATATTTGGCCTCCATGTTGTGTGTTCTTTAGGCGAACTAATCCCTAGAGGCTGATAGCACGTTCCCTTTATGATTTCCTGTGAAAGCACTATGTCTGCCTGGAGTCACTGACTCATTTAGTGCTATCAAGATGTAAATTCACTGGGAACAACATCCTCCTACCTGAGTAGGCATGGTTTTAATTTTACTGTGACAGCACACGTGTACAAAGGCAGATGCAACTGGGAGATTACCTCAGAATTACCTCCGGGTAATTCTGGTGAGCCTACAGTCCATTGACCATTGCACACTGCTGCCTTCCAACAGGAAGGAGCAGGGAAAGATGGAAGGCTGTGACACTATTATTAGGGGTGAGGCATTGCATCACTGTAGACATAATAAAATGTTTCCTTTGTGGAAGGGTGTAAACCTCAGGTACAAAGTCCATAGGCTCTGAAAAGTGGCAGGCTCGCTCAGCAAGCTAGGGGAGTGGGAAGAACTCAAAGATTGCATTTAATTTCTCTTTCTGTTTCTCCTTCTCCCTAGACATTCAGCTCCTTTCTAACCTTTTATTTACCTCCAGGATTCTCCCCTTAATATTCTACCAGATAGACGTTGGACCTGGTGAAACTGATCTTCCCCTTTTATATCTTTATTTGACTCTGGCTTTCCCTGCCTTCTGCTAGGAAATTGTTAAGCTAGTTTGGCTTAAAGTGTTAACTGTAGTCGGTTAACAATAAATAATATGGTGAGGGGTGAATTGAATGGGCTTTGAATCAAAGAGGTCTGGGTTTAGTGATTCAACTTGTATTTTCTGTGTGGCTTTGGACAAACTGTTTAAACTATTTGAGTCTCAATTTATCTGTAAAACATGGATAATAATTTATAACTCCTAGGGTTATTTTGAAGATTATATGAGATAAGATATGTAAAAGGACTAGTATTCAAAAATGTTCATTTCTTTTTTCCTTTCCAATGCACTACCAATGCTGCCCAACATTTATAGATTATCAGCAGTATTAAATCTCTGTAGGATCTGATGGTGGAAATTTTGAGCATGAAAGTCATCAATAAAGTGCAAATTTCCAGGGAAATACCATTCTGAGAGATTTTCAGCTTGTATGTGTGAGTGTATTTATTTGTTAAGGAGCATATGTAGGCACAGGAATTTAATCATATGTGTTGAGTCTTTCTTATTGGGCCTCCATTTTTCCATCTTGATCTTTGCCCCCAGGAAGCTGACTCATTTATACGTTATCTCCTCGCTCCTGTACCTTCTGGCTTTTTTTTTTTTTATTTTTTGGTTATGTTTGGCCATTGGAGAACTCCTGCAGGATATCCAGAGGTATTCATTCTTCTGGTATCTTGTGGAGAGGTTTCCTGGAGTGGCACTGGTGACTGAGGCTATTACAGCTCCTGTTCCTTCAATGCTTGCCGTTGGGTTGTAGAACAGGAGAAGGAAAGAGAGGGACCTCCCTGCCAGATGCCCCAGTGCTGGCTGTGCTCTCCTTGGAAGGTCACTCATCCTTTCAAGGTGGACGTCTCTGCATGACTCTCTCCTTCTGGTTCCAATGACTGCTCCTTTCCTTGCCCTCACGGGCCTCGCTCTGTTAGCTCATGGTAGCCAGCTCAGCACTCATGCATTACCCCTTGTGATTCTCCTACACCCACACCTCTGTAAATAGTCCCTTTGTAAATAAACCCTTCAGATTATCCTAATTTGAGTGCAGCATCTGTTTCCTGTTGGAATCCTGGTTTATATGGCAGTAAACAGAATGGAATTGGAGAAGAGGACTAATTCCTGCAATGAGAGTTAACAATGTTTGAATATTAGACTTCCCAAATTTCTAATGTGTTCTCTAGGACAAGTTTTGACTTGAATTGTCTCTGAATAACGATTATTATTGCTTAAATCTCCTCTGTGATCTTGCTTCATGCTTAATCAACGTTGCTTAGGAAGCAGAATCCAAAACCAGAAGAGAAAGATGAGAAAAGGCCACAGGAAGAATACAGATGTGGAGTGTAGTTTCTTGCAGATATTCAAAGAAATTTCTTGAAATAAATTTGGATTTTCCTTTACAATTGTGCCCTTAATTATGATGAATTTCCCTTTGATCTCCCTGAACTCAATGCTGCCTCTGGGGTACAGAGTTCCCTCAAACCCCTTACAATGGAGAGTGGAAAAGTCCCACTTCAGATTATTGGAAAGTAAACAAACATTAGTAAGATATCATTTGCCAATTCTGTGAGTCCTCTCTTCCTGTTGCATCTGGTTCCTTTAGATTTAGTTTTGGAGAGATTTGGAGAGGCAACACTAGAGAGAAGAAGAAACTTCATGAGCGTTTACAAGCCTGGGATGATGGTGGAATTGATGTAAGGCCACATTTGACCCAGACACAGAGCTGGTCAATGATGGAGTCTCTTATTAGGCTCACACTTAAAAACTCAGGCTCCAGATAGAATTTGTTTTTATATAAAAATAGAGTCCGAAAGGAAACTTATTGAGCCAAAGAAGGTTTCTTATTTTTTAACTCTCTACATATTTTTTCCTTCATCAAAAGACTGATGAACATGGCAAGGCAACATTGAAAATACCAATTTATTCTCTTCCCAGGTCTTGAAAACTTTGTTCTAATTTGAACTTTAAATAACTCTTTTACCTCATATTATTCATTTGACAGCAATTGTTTCAAGAGATGGATTGCACTTCTCTGGCAAACTTCTCATCTGTTAATATAATAATAAACTTAAATCAGTGCAAATTTCACAGAGAATTGGCAATATTTTAGATTTTTGCCTTTGACTAACCTACAGTATAAGAACTCTGGTGATGGATGTACAAGTGTTTCCACTCACTAAATCTTGCATTTGCAGAGCAAATAAGTGGTTATAACACATGTGAACACAGAAGAATAGGATTAGCAATTTCACTGTATAACAAGTAATACAAAATAATCCAAAGAGAAAAGATCAGTTTCTATGTGGCTCTTCAGAAATGTTTGTTTTATAAGACAGCATAATACTTGTTATAAAAGGATGATCTCAGTCGCTATTTCTTTTACTAAATATTTATTTCCCCAAACTATATTACTTTCCCACCCAAGAAAATCTCCATTTTACATTTAGTAGGGAAGAGCTGATTATTTCCATTATTTGATTTAAAAAAATCAATCTTCTTAAAAACAACGACAAACAAACACATAGCAATAGAGATTGGATTGATGATTACCAGAGGGGAAGGGGGAAGGAAGGAAGGTGAAAGGGGTGGGTAGGCACATACGTGTGGTGATGGATTATCATTAGTCTTTGGGTGGTGAGCATGGTGATTACACAGAATTTGAAATATATTATGATGTACACCTGAAATTTATATAATGTTAGAAACTAATGTTACTGCAATAAAAAAAAGTGAGAAAAAATCAATCTTCTTCTATGTAGACTTACTTGTGGTTGAGACATACTATATTTACATGTTCAAAAATCCTTTGGCAAGGTTTTTAACAAGAACCTACATATTTTGACTTGAGATGGACATTTCATGGTACATAGAGACTTGGTTTAAATAGATGGTCTTAGTCTGAGTTTTACTGAGACCAAAGTGATCTGTGGGAAGACTTGACATACTCTATGAATGCCATGATATACACAGAATTGTGTGTAAATACCTTTGTACATTCGTCTCCCACCCTTGACTATGAGCTTATAGCTTTCAACAGATTTTCAAAAGGATATTTGATTTAAAAAACACTAACATCCACTCAAAAAATGTAAGCAAGTTGTAAATGAGGTTTTTTTCTATCTGTTTTTATAATGATAATGATGGAGGTGGTAACTTTTTGGGATAGTAGTTCTTTTACGGATAAATGTGAACTGTAGGGTTCTTCAGGAATCAATACTGGGAATCACTAATAAATTCATAAAGCATTAATTTATCTAACATACAAAACATGTAATGGAAACCTAGTGTGTGGGGGCAGTGAGGGATATGACAATAAATCAGATGTTATGTGGTGTCTGAGTAGGTATAAAACAAAGTGGGATACAAGCATTTCTAAGTTAACCCATCTAGAAATCACCACAGCTCGTGACTAAATCATATAGGAGTAGAACCATCAAGAAGTAAAGAGACATGTAAAAGAAACAGAAGCACAAAGGTCAGTATGGCACTTTTTGATGTAAAATCCCACAACACTTAATTGTCCTAATGTTTGAGAAGCCCACTATTCTTATTATTTCTGAAAATTAATATATATCTACGTATCAAACCACTTAGAAAAGGTAAATTGGTATACCAAGAAAATACATTCTCCTGTTGTGGCAACGCTGGCATTCCAGTTTATTTTCTCAAAGATAAATGTTCTTACTGGGTTTTTTTTTTTTCATATGATAAACATTTTTTTTTAATCAGGATATCTTTCTCTGAGACTTTCTTGGTGTTACACTGAACAGGGGTCTAATATCAGAAGGCTTCTTCTCAGCTATATTAAAAACCACTGCTTGGTTACTCTAGAAGCTCTGAGGAGGCGAGGTCAAATACTTTATGCCAACAGTCTCTAGAAGAGATGCTTCTGATTGTTCCAGTCTTACAAAATGGCCCTGGGAAAAGCACTGGTGATCCTTTTCTCTCTGGACGTGGACCTGGACTTTGAACTGGGCTTTGGGACTAGGAATATCCTATCACTTAAGGAGGGATCTCAAGGATTTCTCATGGTTTACACGCATATTTCCAAATGCAGTTTAACTTTTTAGACACACATGATTGTGGGATAAGTACAGACAGAGGGGTGTTATGTTTTTGTGTGTCCTATTATTTCCCAGCTAAATATGAATAACAGTAGCACGTGCAAGTCTTGAACTGTCCCTCTTTAGTTATTTTGCAGAATGGGCTCTTCTTGGGTAATGACTTTTTAAACAGTCAGAAACCTAGTAGGATGTTTTGGCCAATGTCCTCCAGTTAGCTGCGACATGGCATGCTTGGTTAGTTGCATCGTTCCTTCAGGCTGACCTTTGAGGTGATGGAAACTGTCAGTAAAAGATAAGATCTGTGTCCTGCTCGCAAACACCTTTAAATCAGCTTAGATAAAAGCGGATCAATGGTCAGAAATGATAGCAGACGGCAAGTTCTGAGTTGCCAGTAATTGTCTCTTTAAGTTACAGTTCCAGCAATAGAGAAGGAATTAAAATATTTTATGGTCAAATATTATGTATTATTACGTTTTCAAGTGATAAATTGTTTAGCTTTAGATAGTTATTTAATTAAAAACATACACACACTTGGTATAAATATTCAAATTGTACAAATGTGTGAAATGAAAAGACAGTCTCTCACACATCCTACGCCACCACCTTCCAACTCCATTCCAGCCGCAGAAGCGACCACTGCTAAGGGTTTCTTGTGCGTCTTCCCAGAACTTTTCATATATATAAAATATATAAATGACATCACTGTAAACATATATAAAGATATTTTCACATAAACAGAAATATACACAATATGTATGTATATATAAAAATGTATAAAATGCCATTTTTACTTATTTAATTTTTTAAATTCTCTTCCGTATCACTCTTAGGTCTATTTCACTATATTTAACAGTGGTATAATATTAAGTTATTTACTTAGTCAGTTTTGTATCAATAGACATCCACCTCCTATCTAATATATGGTTTAATAGATTCTGAAATGAATACCCTCTACTTCCATTTTTGCCTACATATATGTGCTTCTCTCCAGAATTCTTGAAGGAGATGTTTCCCTTTAGAATTCAGATAGATAATGAAGATAATATTGCCAAATTACCCTCCAAAGAGGCTGTAGCATTTTCACTAAACCAGCAGTGATGATAGTTCTTATGTTTCCACAGTCTTACCAACACTATGTATTATCAATATTTTCATCATTGTCATGTTGAAAGGTAAAGAATATACTTCATTTCTGTTTCATAGTCAAATGCATACAATCTATTTATCTTTCTTTTTTATGTTTTGGCATGTTTATGTTTTATGTTTTCCATTTGCCTATTTTTCTAGTGGGTTGCTACACTCTTGTATATTAAAGCAATTAAAACATATTTACATGTGTTATAAATAAACTCTCACAGTGTTTTATTGATCCTTTGACTTCGTTAATTAAATTTCTTGCATGTGGGAATTTGTAATGTTTGTGAAAGTAAATTTATTAATCCTTTCTGATCTAGGGGTCTGGATTTTATGTCTTCTTTAGGAAGACAGGAGACTTTCCCCTTCCTAGTTTTTTTCCTAAATGCCCATTTATTTCACAGCATAGTTCGTATTTTATGTTGAAATATTTCATATATTTGAAATTTATTTTTATATAAAGGATCTAGATTTTTCTTTACAAATGGCTAGCTAATTTTCTCAGTATCACTATTAATTTGCTACGTTTTCCAGCGGATTTGTAAAGCCACCTTTGTTATATACTAAATTATCACAGACATTTGGCTCTATTTTGGGATTCTGTCCTGATGATCTGTTTGTTGCTGAAGGACTATCAGATTTTAATGTACGTTTTAACTACATAAAGGCTAGTTCTCCATCACTACTCTCTTTTTTTTTTTTTTTGTCTATTCTAGCTATCCTAACATACTTATATTTCCATATCTTTATTTTCCATTTCTTCATAGAATTCTTATCAGTTCCAAAATATAAAATTTCACTTATACTTTTGTTGGTAATCACATTGAATTTGTGAATTAATTCAGCAAGATCTGCAGTCTTTACAATATTGTGTTTTATATCCAAGAACAAGATATATTTCTACTTATTTATTTATTAGAATTTTCAAGTTTTCTTTACCTAGGTCCTGTTTCAAAACATTTTATTTATTTCTATTATTTTATAATTGTGTTGCTTTTTCAGAGGGTAGAGGTTTTCTTTGCATTACACACATATATATATTTTAACTTTTATGGAGATTATGATAGTTTACAACCTTGTGAAAATTCGGTTGTACGTTACTGTTTGTCAGCTGTGTTGTATGTGCACCACTTCATCCTTTGTGCCCACCCCCCACCCCCCCTTTCCCCTCGTAACCACTAATCTGTTCTCTTTGTCTACATGTTTAACTTCCACATATGAGTGGAGTCATAGAGATTGTCTTTCGCTATCTGGCTTATTTCATTTAACATAATTCCCTCAAGGTCCATCCATGTTGTTGTGAATGGGAAGATTTTACCCTTTTTGTGGCTGAGTAGTATTTCATTGTATATATATATATATATATATATATATATACCATATCTTCTTTATCCAATCATCAGTTGATGGGCACTTAGGTTGCTTCCATGTCTTGGCTATTGTAAATAATGCTGCAATGAACATAGGGGTACATGGGACTTCTGGAATTGCCAATTTCAAGTTCTTTGGATAGATACCCAGTAGTGGGAGGGCTGGGTCATTTGGTGTTTCTATTTTTAATGTTTTGAGAAATCTCCATACTGTTTTCCATAGTGGCTGCACCAGTTTGCATTCCCACCAGTAGTCTATGAGGGTTCCTTTTTCTCCACAACCTCTCCAATACTTGATAATTTTTGTTTTGGTTATTTTTGCCATTCTAATGGGTGTAAGGTGATATCTTAATGTAGTTTTGATTTGCATTTCCCTGATGATCAGTGATGATGAGCATCTTTTCATGTGCCTATTGGCCATCCGTATATCTTCTTTGGAGAAATGTCTGTTCATGTCCCCCGCCCAGTTTTTGATCAGGTTGTTTGATTTTTTTGTTGAGTTTACACATATATTTTTTAATATAGGAAAGCTATTGACTTTTGTGAACTAATTTTTTAAGTAGCCACACGAGTAAGTTCTCTTATGGCTTCTAATAATTTTTCAGTTGATTGTTTCGCATTTTTAGGTAAATAGATTCTGGGGGATAGAGATATATATATATATACACATATGTATGTATGTGTATTTGTGTATGTTTATGTACACACATACGTGTATGTATGTGTGTGTATATATTCCATATATATATGTATATATATATGTGCCTATACATGGTACTTTTTAATTTTAAAGTTAATTTATTTTTGAACAGATAATATATCCACATGGTTCAAAATTTTTAAAGTACAAAAGATATACAAAAGAAAAGTACAAAAAAAATCTCGCTTTCACTCTTGTCACCAGATCCCAAGTCCCCTTATATGAGTTAACATATGTTATCAGTTCTTGTTAATCATTTCAGAAATATTCCATGTATATACAGGCAAATACAAAATAAATAAATTTACTTATGGTGGTGTGCTGTACACACTGTTCTATATTTTGAGGATAGACAGGCATGGATGAAGAAAGTACAGATGTAAGACCAGAATGTTTATGATTTTCTTCTTAATAAACAGATCTGTTTTCTTCAGCTTTTACTCACAGTCTACTCTCTGTCGTAGATATCAGACATAAATCCTCGGGAACGAGGACTGGAAGGTAAATCAAAGTGACAGAGACCACAGAGTATTTTTCTCTACCTTCCTGACCTATGTTTGGTTATCAGGCCAATTTTGTCTGCCTAATGCCCTCTTCCCTTTGGACTTTTTCCAAAGAGCTCCTCACTTCCCTGTGGGGCCAAACCAATGATCTAGCAGCCATGTCCTGACATATCTGGATCCAGCTGTGGGCTTGACCATGTCAGTGTGCCAACAGGCACAAGCAAAACGATCAGTACATGTTTATGAATAACTGAATTCATCCAATGCAAAAGTGTTCTCTACTAACTCAGCCCCAAGTGTCTGCAGGAGGCAACTGCAGTGATTCAAAAAGACCACCACACTACCTTATGGCATAACGCCCCTGTCATGCAGTATCATTAGTCTTCTTTGACTTCCCTTCCAGCAATATTCTTGGCACATAATTTAGGAATAAAGGTGGCTTTTATTTTTTTTTTCCCATAGCAAAGGAGTTTAGTTTTGCTTGGTAGTTGAATAGCAGGATAATTTGTGTCTGATGCAGTAACACAGTTTTAGGGACACCAGATATATAATTGAGTTTAATTCTGTGTGTGCCACATTGTAGGATTGAGAATACGGTATCAGAATGTAAGCTTCAGAGGCAGGGCATGATGGTGTCATTTTTTCTGCATAGTTTTTTTTTTTTAATGCATGCTTGTTTTAAGAAATATCTTTATAGACATATTTATACACATATGCTTCACAATTGAACATGGATGACTCAATGATTTTTAGTGTAATTACATAATTGTGCAATTATCACCATATCAAATTTTAGAACATTTTCATCATCTCCCTAAAAAAGCATATACACTTTAGCAATCATTTCCCACCAGCTCCTCTTCTTTCCTCTCCCCCTACTGTTGTCCAGCCCTAGACAACCAATAATCTACTTTCTGTCTTTATAGGCTTGCCAATTCTGGACATTTCATATATAGATATCATAAATACATGGTCATTCGTGACTGGCTTCTTTTATTCAGCATAATGTTTTTGTGGTTGCTCCATGTGGTAGCATGTATTAATACTTCATTCCTTTTTGTTGACAAATAATATTTCATTGTGTGGATATGAATATATGATAATTGGTTTATTCGTTTGCCAGTTTTTGGACATTTGGATTGTTTCAACTTTTTGGCTATTATAAGTAATGCCTACTATGAACATTCGAACACAAGTCTGTGTGTTTTCAGGTTTCTTGGGTGTATTATCTAGTATTTGAATTGTTGAGTCATATGGTAACTCTACGTTTAACATTTTGAGGAATTGCTATAATATTTTCCAAAGTGGCTGTACCATTTTAGAATTTCACTAGCAGTGTATGAAGGTTCCAACTTTTCTATGTCCTCATGAAAAATTTTTGTCTTTTTGATTATAGCCATCCTAGTGGTTGTGAAATGGTATCTCATTTGATTTTGATTTGCATTTCCCTAGTGACAAATGATGCTGATCATCTTATCATGTTCTTAGGCATTTGTATATATTTTTGAGACAAAAGTATATTAAAATTGTTTATTTTTACTTAGAATGCTTGTCATTTTTTATTATTGAGTTGTAAGATTTCTTTATATTTTCTAGATATAGACCCTTATCATCTATATGATTTACGAATATTTTCTCCCATTCTGTGTGTTGTTTTTCTCTTTCTTTGTGATATTGTATGTACCAAAAAGATTGTAAATTTGATGAAGTCCAATTTATCTATTTTTTCTTTTGTCACTTGTACTTTCGATGTCGTCTATAGTTTTAGCTCTTACATTTAAGCCTACGATGCACTTTGAGTTAATTTTTCTGCATGGTGTGAGGTAGGCGTCCAACTTTTTTTTTCAGCATGTGCATGTCTGTATAATTTTAATACATGTAAATGAATAGTCAACAGGAAAGTAACTGCCTTCTCTTGAGGCTGCCTGACCTTTGACTTTCTGTATAGGACTGTTGTTAGTCTTGACATAGGATGGGTCAATAAGAGGTCTACAGGGATAATGTTTAGGCTTTAGGTGTTGTTTTATACCATGTAACAAGTTTATTAATTTAAAAAGTAGCTCTGAGAACGGGTTGTAGTATGTTTATTTTGTAAAGTTATAGAAAGTCTAATGCCCCAGAAGGACTTAGAGCACGGCAAGAATGGAAACCTTTTCTTTGTAAGTCACTTCTTTGTTTTAGTGCGTAGAATAACTCATTTGGCAATTACTATATTGAGTCCAGAATTCAGAGAGTTTTCTCAGCTCAGAGGGCAATAATAAAATTTTATAGCAAGCAAGAGTAAAAGTGAAAATAAGTGTCTTTGTAACGGCTGGGGAAGGTATGTTTACTTAAGTTGTTCTTATCTTTGCTTTTCTCCTGGGTTTATGACTCAAACTCTTGAATTCAGATAAAAAGAATTAAGCCTTTTTGACACGGAGACTTAAAAGGGTCCAACTTTGTGTTCACTGAAAGGACAATGAATCTGTTTAAAGGAAATGCATATCTATGAAGTGGATTTCAATATTTTTTCCTTTCAGTTGGGAACAGCATTGATACTGGGATCTGATGGAACTTCAGGTGCCAAATTTTGAAGAAAGAGGGTAATGACATTTGGAAGATGCAAAATTAATTATTGAAAAAATAAATAAAATTTAATGTAGACAAGTTAAAAGTGGTCAATACAAATCATCGACGACCAGACCATTTAAAATGACTTCAATAGATAATTTTTGGTGAAGCAATTCTACATGAATGACTTTATGTTTGAATACATCAGAATTTACCCTCAGAGTCAATAGAACTCATTGAATATTATGTAAATCATTCAAATCTGGTTGTCTACATGGATTCCAGAGCTATTCCAGGAAACACAAAGACACTGGACCAATAACAGCAATCCATCATGAATCAATTTAGCCTTCACTTGCCTAGCATTCAGTCTTATATAGAGATTCTCTCATTTTCTCAGTTATTGATAGCAACTAACCCAAAAAGTTTTGGTCTAGTACTTGAATAAGTTTAATAAACACATACACATACTCTCTCTCTCATCTATCCAATTATCCATTTTTTTTTCGTAATTGGTCATGAAGTTTCCATCCTGCTTTTACATCTGTTATAACTATGGGAGTGATTTTGCTATAATTTGTTTTCCTTTGGCTGTCACAGAGGCAAGGTGAGGTGGAGCTGATGATTATGTTTGAAATACTAGAGGATAAGGTGCAATTATGACAGGGTGGACTTCAGCAAGCTTGTGCTGCTTTCTTTCAACAGAGGATTATTTTTAGATATTAAGCCCTTTTGCACAACATTAAATTGTTCATTTAGGAGAAAAAAATCAGAAAACTCCAGAGGTGGAATCAATCTTGATGAATCAGCACTACTTATGAGAAGTAGTGAAGCAAAAAACAAAAAATAACTTAGCAAAATGACTTTTGAATGATTAAAATTAATTGCAGCCTCTGGCAAGTGTTTTGCCTTAAGCCAAGGTGCTTTGCATCTCCTCTCCTTCAGTCCAACCTGGCTTACTAGTATTTACTCTCCAACACCCCACTCTACGCTACTTCCCCTTCCCTACTACCACCTCGTTTTCCCCCGGCTGGCTGCCTCAAGTTCCTGGGGGATCCTTCGCTTCCTGTTCAGGACCCCATGTTGTTCTCATTATCCTCAAGATTATTTCAGCGCTGCTCCGTGTGCTAACTCATCTTGCTATGCTTACTCTCCAGTTGCTCCCACTGATTTTCTCAGCCATGAACTGAGTCTGGGAAAGGCAATTTGGAGCCAGGGAAGAGGGAAGGTGGTGCCATGACAAGCTCTTAGAAGAACTACTTTAGGACAGGTAATTTCTTGCCCTCCTTGAGGCCAACCCCTCTCTGCCAGGGAGTAAGGCCAGCTATACTTAGAGTTAAATAACCCACACTCTTGCTCAAATTCCTTTCTGAGAAATCCGGTAAAGACTTTTAACAAAATTACTGACAAACTTTTGCTTTCCTACAAATAAATCTTTATAAGGGAAGAAGTATACAGATAATGCCTGTGCTATCCCTTATTCTCATGTTACTTTTTAATTCCAGATGACTTTGCAACAATAGAGTTTTCTCTGACAAGACACCTATCTTTAGCAATTATGTTAGTGATTAATATCTCCGAGGATAGAGTTTTCCAGGACAGGCACAGATGTTACCATTGCAAATGTTGGCCCAAGATGTTTTCAGGGATAGTAGTGTTTCTAGGTGCATGCTGCACAGTTAAAAATAGAGTCACCAAATTATAGAATTGGAAAGGAGCTGATAGATATAACTTCCTTGTTTTCCAAATGAGGAAAATACACTTCAAGGCTTGACCAAGTAACAGTGCAAAGCAGGGACTAGAACCTAGTAATGCAATGGTAAGATTCCGGCCCTCCTTCTTTCCTCTGTGGACTCTCAGCACTCCCTGTGCACCGGCGTTGTCTTAAAGAACCCTGCTCCTCCCTCTGGGCTAAGGCGAAGATACATGGTGATTGAGAGCGCTCTAAAATTTCTATAGCAAATGAAAATTCTTATGTTTTTTTCCCCAGGAAGATTTGGGGAACCTATAGTAGCTGCTCATGAGAGGAGGACTGGTCAGTACAGAAGAATCCAGAATGCATAGTCTCTATTCTTTAGGATTAAAAAATACTGTATTTGGAGAAACCTGGGACATAACCAATAGCCTGAGTTGTTTTGTAGTTGTTGATGTTGTTTGATTTGTTTTGTTTTGTTTTAAGCTTAATTCTGGTCTTATCTAGTATCTAGTGTCTCTGTAGTAATCAGCCTTCTTTCCTAAGGCTAATTCTGGTTTCATAGCAAGTCTAGTATCTTCCTAAGAGATTTGGGATTACTGTCACAGTGAAAGCATTTTCTTAAAAATTCAAGGAGCAAATTTAATATTTTATTAATTTGGTAAATATTATTTATTGGCCTCTAATAATTAAAAATGTATTTTTTATAATTACATATGCAGTATATCAATATAAGCTCATTCAATCATTGCAGATGAAGCTAAAGTTCTCCGTGGCCCCATGCATAATCACTTCTCAGAAATGATTATCAGTTTAGTGACGATTCTTCTAGAACTATTTGTAGGCATATACATACATATATACACGCCTGCAAAATACATGATATACATGATTTTTTTAATTATAAAGAGAGTTCAAAAAATGTATTTTTGGGGGTTAATATCCAAAATATATAAAGACCTCATACAACTCAGCAACAAAAGAGCAAACAACCCAATTAGAACATGAGTAGAAGATCTGAACAGATGTTTTTCCAAAGAAGATATACAGATGGCCAACAGGCACATGAAAAGATGTTAACATCACTGATTATTAGGGAAATGCAAATCAAAGCTACAATGAGATATCACCTCACACCCATCAGAATGGCTGTAATTAACAAGACAAGAAATAACAAGTCTTGGAGAGAATGCGGAGAAAAAAGAATCCTTGTACACTACTTCCCAGAAGTAGCTACATAACTGCTGTAGCTACTATGATAAACGGTATGGAAATTCCTCAAAAAATTAAGACTAGAATTACCATATCATCCAGCTATTCCACTTCTGAGTATTTATCCAAAGAACACAAAAACAGTAACTCAAAAAAATATGTGCACCCCAGTGTTCATTGCAGCATTATTCACAATAGCCAAGACTTGGAAACAGCCTATGTGCCCATTTGCTGGTGAATGGATAAAGAACATGTGGGATACATGCACAATGGAATACTACTCAGCCATAAAAAAAGATGAAGTCTTGCCATTTGTGACAACAAGGATGGAACTTGAGGATATCATACTAAGCAAAATAAGTCAGATGAAGAAAGTTAAATACTGTATGATTTCACTCATATGGAAGATACGACAATTGCAATAACAACAAACAAATACATAGACACAGAGAATAGATGGGTGGTTACCAGAGGTGAGGGGGGAGAAGGGAGGCTGAAAGGGCTAAAAGAGCACATGTGTATGGTGATGGATGGCAATTAGACTTTGAGCGGCGAACATGATGTAATCTTCACAGAGATCGAAATATAATGATGCACACCTGAAACTTATATAGTATTATAAACCAGTGTTAACTTAACAAAAAAATCTTTGAATGACAGTAACATTGCTAGAATAATAAACACTGTTGATTTTTTTGCCCCAAGCGTACCTGAATTATTAATCATTAATTGAATTATTAACTAATCTCCACATTCAAAATTAATGGTGAATAGAAATTTGCAGTATTCAAAAATATACATCAGTTTACTTTGGCTTTGGATGAAAAGAAAAAATTCTTCATACTTAAATAAGTTAAATCATTTCATTAAAATAATTAAAATGCCATCATTAGCATCACTCACTTCTTCACTTGGTTGACGAGTCTGGGTAAATTTGGTTTCATTCAGTGGCTCTGAGGGAAGTGAAGAATTGTTCAGGCTTTCTCACAACTTTGCATTTTGACCCTTTCCTTCTGTTCTTCTGGTCAAATCCTTCTCTTCCTTTCATATTCCACAAAGCTTGTTCCACATAGGAGTCCTTTGAAGTCAAAGGCAAAACAAGATTTGGATAACTTGATTTTTCCACATCTGAGTTTTGTTTTTAAGACTTTTTTTCCTCTATTCAGAAGAGTTTTGCTAGATACCAGGTGTACTCTCAAGGCTCAGGTAGATATGTTCCCAGCAAATAGCTACAGGTGGTGCCGTGACTGTCTGTGATAAAAGAATAGGAGGAGGCAGGGACATACATATGTTCATACTCATATGTTATAGTTTCCAAATATGTTGTCTGTAAAATTAACAGAGGAAAAGCTATCACAAATGTGTTTTCTGCAGAAAACCTGTAGGCCAAGATAGGGAAAGCCCCCCAGAGCTATACATCGATTCTTTATCCTGCTAAGAATGGAAGCTCTTTTTGTTTTTTTTCTTGGCAGGGGGGCAGGTCTGTTAAATTATTTTACCACTATTGACCATTTATCATTTTGTGTTTATTCTCAGGTAATTTCATTTTAGTCTATAGAAAGTCGATAAATACCTATGAACAACTATTTTATTATTTGTGCATTTGTGGGGAATAGTTATTAGTAACTTTGAGGAATCCTTAGTTTCAATATGAAGAACTATTTGAAATTAATATACATGGCAAACAAAGATAAATTGGATATAATTAAGTGAATTGGAATCCTGCCCACTCTATTTTAATAATTCTTTCTTACCATACTTCCCTCTCTTCCCACATTAGGATAAAAATGTTTTCTTTTGAACATTTTTATTGATGTCACTACAGAGATTTCCTAATGTCTGGGCCAGTTGTACTGCTCTCCAGAAATCTTTGGCCTGTTTGGAGCCTGCATATTGGAATTAATACTGCCATTTGTTGTAGGTTTTTTTAAAAATGGCAATGCAGATGGTTTGAGTAGGCAAACATTTATCCATCAAACACCCCAGATTTCCACAAATTTTGTTAAAAGCAGCCAGGATTTTATTCAATCCCCAAATAATTGTTATTGCTCTTCCCCAATAGAGTTTAGAATAAAGACGTTTATACAAAATATTCAAAACTTGATATTTAAAATGATTTCTTATTTAGGTAACATAAGAGAGAGATTCTCTAGGGGATAAACACTAATTTCCTGGAAACTTGGGAAGTTTCCTTTTGTGTAAGTTTGGATCATTTGTATTAGTTACATCATTCCTATATGATTGTTTGTACAGACAGCATATATGTATGCATAAAAAAATCAAAAGATTAAGTCAAGAAGAAGCAGACAACCTGAACAGACCAATCACAAGGAAAGAGATTGAAACAGCAATCAAAAGTATCCCAAAGAATAAAACCCCAGGACCAGATAGCTTTCCTGGGGAATTCTACCCAACTGTCAGAGAGAATTTAATACCTATACTTTTCAAGCTATTCCAAAAAATTAGGGAGGGTGGAATACTTCCTAACACATTCTGCAAGGCCAACATCACTCTGATACCAAAGCCTGACAAGGACAGCATGTAAAAG
Organism: Equus quagga; assembly: GCF_021613505.1. Taxonomy (NCBI): domain Eukaryota; kingdom Metazoa; phylum Chordata; class Mammalia; order Perissodactyla; family Equidae; genus Equus; species Equus quagga. The sequence goes on from NC_060274.1 coordinate 70,586,919, forward strand.
GAGAACTATAGGCCAATATCACTGATGAACATAGTTACAAAAATTCTCAACAAAATTTTGGCAACCCTAATTCAGCAATACATCAAAAGGATCATACATCATGATCAGGTGGGATTCATACCACGGACACAGGGATGGTTCAACATCCGCAAATCAATCAATGTGATACACCACATCAACAAATTGAGGAATAAAAACCACATGATCATCTCAATAGATGCAGAGAAAGCATTTGACAAGATCCAACAGCCATTTATGATAAAAACTCTTAACAAAATAGCGATAGAAGGAAATTACCTCAACATAATAAAGGCTGTACATGACAAACCCACAGCCAACATCACACTCAATGGGCAAAACCTGAGCGTCATCTCCCTGAGGACAGGAATGAGACAAGGATGCCCTCTATCACCACTCTTATTCAACATTGTACTGGAGGTTTTGGCCAGAGCAATTAGGCAACGGAAAGGAATAAAAGGAATCCAAATAGGGAGGGAGGAAGTGAAACTCTCGTTGTTTGAAGACAACATGATCTTATATATAGAAAACCTCAAAGAATCCTTTGGAAAACTTTTAGAAATAATCAACAACTACAGCAAAGTTGCAGGGTATAAAATCAACTTACATAAATCAGTAGCATTTCTATACTCTAATAATGAACTAACAGAAAAAGAACTCAAGAACACAATACCATTCACAATCGCAACAAAAAGAATAAAATACCTTGGGGTGAATTTAACTAGGGAAGTGAAAGACCTATACAATGAAAACTACAAGACTTTCCTGAAAGAAATTGATGATGTTAGAAAGAGATGGAAAGACATTCCATGCATGTAGATTGGAAGAAAAACATAATTAAAATATCCATACTACCTAAAGCAATATACAGATTCAATGCAACCCCAAGCAGAATCCCAATGACATTCTTTACAGAAATGGAAAAAAGAATCCTAAAATTCATATGGGGCAACAAAAGATCCTGAATTGCTAAATCAATCGTGAGAAAAAAGAACAAAATGGGAGGCATCACAATCCCTGACTTCAAAACATACTACAAAGCTACAGTAATCAAAACAGCATGGTACTGGTACAAAAACAGGTGCACAGATCAATGGAACAGAATTGAAAGTCCAGAAATAAAACCATACATCTATGGAGAGCTAATCTTCGACAAAGGAGCAGAGGGCATACAATGGAGAAAAGAAAGTCTCTTCAACAAATGGTGCTGGGAAAACTGGAAAGCCACATGTAAAAGAATGAAAATTGACCATTCTTTTTCACCATTCACAAAAATAAACCCAAAATGGATCAAAGACCTAAAGGTAAGACCTGAAACCGTAAGGCTTCTAGAAGAAAATATAGGCAGTACATTCTTTGACATCAATATTAAAAGGATCTTTTTGGACACCATGTCTTCTCAGACAAGGGAAACAGTAGAAAGAATAAACAAATGGGACTTCATCAGACTAAAGAGCTCCTTCAAGGTAAGGGAAAACAGGATTGAAACAAAAAAACAACCCACTAATTGTGAAAAAATATTTGCAAGTCATATATCTGACAAAGGGTTAATCCCCATAATATATAAAGAACTCACACAACTCAACAACAAAAAATCAAACAACCCAATCAAAAAATAGGCAGGAGACATGAACAGACATTTCTCTAAAGAAGATAGATGGATGGCCAATAGACACGTGAAAAGATGTCCATCATCACTGATCATCAGGGAAATGCAAATAAAAACTACACTAAGATATCACCTTACACCCATTAGAATGGCAAAAATAACCAAAACAAAAAGTAACAAATGTTGGAGAGGTTGTGGAGAAAAAGGAAACCTCATCCACTGCTGGTGGGAATACAAACTAGTGCAGCCACTATGGAAAACATTATGGAGATTTCTCAAAACATTAAAAATAGAAATACCACATGACCCAGCCATCCCACTACTTGGTATCTATCCAAAGAACTTGAAATCAGCAATCCCAAAAGTCCCATTCACCCCAATGTTCATTGCAGCATTATTTACAACAGCCAAGACGTGGAAGCAACCTAAGTGTTCATCAATTGATGATTGAATAAAGAAGATATGATATATATATATACAATGGAATACTACTCAGCCATAAAAAAGAATAAAATTGTCCCATTCACAACAACATGGATGGACCTTGAGGGAATTATGTTAAGTGAAATGAGCCAGATAGAGAAAGACAATCTCTGTATGACTCCACTTATATGAGGAAGTTAAACATGTAGACAAAGAGAACAGATTAGTGTCTACCAGGGGAAAGGGGGGCTGGGGGGTGGGCACAAAGGGTGAAGGCATGCACCTACAACACGACTGACAGACAGTAATGTACAACTGAAATTTCACAAGATTGTAAACTATCGTAAACTCAATAAAAATTAACTTAAAAAATCAAATGATTCTATGTGAGAAAGTTGTCAATTGATGCATTCATTGCATCATATTCACTACTAGTTTCTTTTCACTTTATCCCAAGACTAGATAATTATACCCTTGGAGGAAACTTAAAAATTAATGCAAGTTGTAAGAATTTTGGAAAGATGCACAGGAAATTGTAAATAGTGTTTATCTCTGTGGAGTGAAACTGCAGGGTTGTTTTGGGTGAAAGGGACTTTTGAGTTTTGCTTTTTGCCCTCTGAACAGTTTGAGATTCTTACTATGAACATATTTTGCTGTTGTAATGAGATAAATTGAAAAGTGAGCCTGGTGTGCTATTGAATGATTCCAGAGAAGAGAAAACATCGTATTCACTTACCATTTATCGGTCTACAAGAAACTAAGCTTAATTTTATTTTAATTTTAATAGTTGCCATTTGGAGTTTGCAAGAAGTCTGATTGTAGGTAGGAGAAAGCTCCTTCATGAAGACATTTGTGGATTTACTACTAAATGATGTCTTTCCCATTCCCATTTCCACACAGAACCAGCAATGATATGTTCAGAGGCTATGTCAGATATAGTCTATACCTCAACTGATTTAAGTGGTGGTGGTGTTTAATATTTACAACTTTTCTGGTGTCTTGCTGTAGGGGAGAAAAAATAATTTTCCCTCCACCCTTTTGAGTTGTTAGCTGAGACCCCTGTGATAAGAGACAGATTAACAAGGGAAAAACAAACAGAAGTTCACTAACATGTACAACTCATGTATACATGGGAGATGCCCAAGGAAAATGAGTAACTCAAAGATGTGGCTTAGAATTCAGGCTTAAATACTGTCTTAATAGGGAAAGGGGAGGAGGAGGATAGGTCTCTTAAGGGAGAATAAATGATTTTTAGGGAAGATGAATGGGCCCTTAAAAGAATACAGGCATGTGTTGCTTCATGATGGGGATATGTTCTGAGAAATCATCATTAGGTGATTTTGTCATTGTGTGATCACAGAGTACACTTACACCAGGCTGGATGGTATAGCCTACTATGCACCTAGGTGATATGGTGTAGCCTATTTGCTCCTGGGCTACAAACCTGTACAGCATGTCACTCTACTGAATACTTAGCAATTGTAACACAATGGTATTTGTGTATCTAAACATATCTAAACATAGAAAAGGTACAATAAAAATACAGCATAAAAGATAAAAAAATGGTACATCTATAGAGGACACTTACCATGAACGGAGCTTGCAGGACTGGAAGTTCCTCTGGGTGAGTCAGTAAATGAGTGGTGAGTGAATGTGGAGGCTAGGACATCACTGTACACTGCTGTAGACTTTAGAAACACTGGACACTTAGGCTACCCTAAATTTATACAAAATATTTTTCTTTTTTTTAATTTTTGTTTTTTTTCAGATGTACATCATATTTCGAATTCTGTATACATTACATCATGTTCACCACCTGAACACTAATTATAGTGCATCCCCTCACGTGTGAGCCTAATCACCCCTTTTGCCCTCCCACATCCCCCCTTCCCCAATGGTAACCACCAGTCCAATCTCCAATGCTATGTGTTTTTTTTTTGTTGTCGTTTTTATCTTCTACTTATGAGTGAGACCATATGGTGTTTGACTTTCTCCCTCTGACTTATTTCACTCATCATAATACCCTTAAGGACCATCCATGTTGTCACAAATGGCCGGATTTCGTCATTTCTTATGGCTGAGTAGTAGTCCATCATGTATAAATACCCCATCTTCTTTATCCATTCATCCCTTGATGGGCACCTAGGTTGCTTCCACGTCTTGGCTCTAGTGTATAATGCCGCAGTGAACATAGGGGTGCAAGTATCTTTATGCTTTGTGTTTTCAAGTTCTTTGGATAAATACCCAGCAGTGGAATAGCTGGATCATATGGTAGATCTATCCTTAATTTTCTGAGGATACTCCATACTGCTTTCCATAGCGGCTGCACAAGTTTGCACTTCCCCCAGCAGTGAACAAGGGTTCCCTTCTCTCCACACCCTCTCCAACATTTGTTGTTTCCTGTCTTGTTAATTATAGCCATTCTGACCGGAGTGAGGTGATACCTCATTGTAGTTTTGATTTGCCTTTCCCTGATAGCTAATGATGCTGAGCATCTTTTCATATGCCTGTCGGCCATCTGTATATCTTCTTTGGAGAAATCTCTGTTCAGATCTTTTGCCCATTTTCTAATTGGATTATTGGTTTTTTTGTTGTTGAGCGGTATGAGTTCTTTGTATATTTTGGATATTAACCCCTTTTCTGATATGTGGTTTGCAAATATCTTCTCCCAATTGTTAGGTTGTCTTTTCGTTTTGTTGATGGTTTCCTTTGCTGTGCAGAAACTTTTTAGTTTGATGTAGTCCCAGTTGTTCATTTTTTCTTTTGTTTCCCTTGCCCTGTCAGACATGGGACTTGAAAATATGCTGCTCAGACCAATGTCATAGAGCATACTGCCTATGTTTTCTTCTAGAAGTCTCATAGTTTCGGGCCTTACGTTCAAGTCTTCAATCCATTTTGAGTTGATTTTTGTGCATGGTGAAAAGGAATGGTCTACTTTCATTCTTGTGCATGTGGCTGTCCGGTTTTCCCAACACCATTTATTGAAGAGACTCTCCTTTCTCCATCGTATGCTCTTGGCTCCCTGGTTGAATATTACCTGTCCATAAACGTGTGGGTTTACTTCTGGGCTCTCAATTTTGTTCCATTGATATGTGTGTCTGTTTTTGTGCTAGTACCATGCTGTTTTGGTTACTATGACTTTGTTGTATAATTTGAAATCAGGGAGTGTGATACCTCCAGCTTTGTTCTTTTTTCTCAGGAATCCTTTGGCTATTCGGGGTCTTTTGTTGTTCCATATAAATTTTAGGATTCTTTGTTCTGTGAAAAAGGTTGTTGGAACTTTGGTAGGGATTGCGTTGAATCTATAGATTGCTTTAGGAAGTATGGACATTTTAACAATGTTAATTCTTCCAATCCAAGAGCATGGAATATCTTTCCATTTCTTTGTGTCTTCTTCGATCTCTTTCAACAAGGTTTTATAGTTTTCGGTGTACAGATCTTTCACTTCTTTCATTAAGTTTATTCCTAGGTATTTTATCCTTTTTGTTGCAATTGTAAATGGGATTGTATTCTTAATTTTTCTCTCTGCTACTTCGTTGTTAGTGTATAGAAATGCAACCGATTTTTGTACACTGATTTTGTATCCCGCAACTTGACTGTATTCCTTTATTATTTCTAAAAGTTTTTTAGTGGACACTTTAGGGTTTTCTAGATATAAAATCATGTCATCTGCAGAGTGACAGTTTCACTTCTTTTCCAATGTGGATCCCTTTTATTCCTTTTTCTTGCCTGATTGCTCTGGCCAGGACTTCCAATACTATGTTAAATAAGAGTGGGGACAGTGGGCATCCTTGTCTGGTTCCTGTTCTTAGAGGGATAGCTTTCAGTTTTTCTCCGTTGAGAATGATATTTGCTGTGGGTTTGTCATATATGACCTTTATTATGTTGAGGTATTTTCCTTCTATACCCATTTTATTTAGAGTTTTTATCATAAATGGATGCTGTATCTTGTCAAATGCTTTCTCTGCATCTATTGAGATGATCATGTGATTTTTATTCTTCATTTTGTTAATGTGGTGTATCACGTTGGTAGATTTGCAGATGTTGAACCATCCCTGCATCCCTGGAATGAAACCCACTTGATCATGATGTATGATCTTTTTAATGTATTGTTGTATTCGATTTGCTAGTATTTTGTTGAAGATTTTTTCATCGATGTTCATCAGTGATATTGGCCTGTAATTTTCATTTTTTGTGTTGTCCTTGTCTGGTTTTGGTATCAGGATAATGTTTGCTTCATAGGAGTTAGGAAGCCTCCCCTCCTCTTCAATTTTTTGGAAGAGTTTGAGAAGGATAGGTATTAAGTCTCCTTTGAATGTTTGGTAGAATTCACCAGGGAATCCATCTAGTCCTGGACTTTTAGTTTTTGGGAGGTTTTTGATTGCTGTTTTGATCTCCTTACTGGTGATCGGTCTATTCAAATTTTCTACATCTTTTTGGTCCAGTTTTGGAAGGTTGTATGTTTCTAAGAATTTATCCATTTCTTCTAGATTATCCAATTTGTTGGCATATAGCTTTTCATAGTATTCTCTTATTATCTTTTGTATTTCTGAGGTGTCTGTTGTAATCTCTCCTCTTTCATTTCTGATTTTATTTATTTGAGCCATCTCTTTTTTTCTTGGTGAGTCTAGCTAAGGGTTTGTCAATTTTGTTTATCTTTTCAAAGAACCAGCTCTTGGTTTCATTAATTTTTTCTGTTGTCTTTTTAGTCTCTATATCGTTTATTTCTGCTCTGATTTTTATTATTTCCTTCCTTCTGCTGATTTTGGGCTTTGTTTGTTGTTCTTTTTCCAGTACCTTTAGGTGTGCTTTTAGATTGTCTATTTGGGATTTTTCTTCTTTGTTGAGGTAGGCCTGAATTGCTATAAACTTCCCTTGTAGAACCGCTTTTGCTGTATCCCACAGATTTTTGGCATGTCGTGTTTTCATTTTCATTTGTCTCCAGGAATTTTTTGATTTCTTCTTTGATTTCTTCATTGACCCAATCATTGTTCAGTAGCATTTTGTTCAATCTCCACATTTTTGTGGCTTTTCTGGTTTTCTTTCTGTAGTTGATTTCCAGTTTCATACCTTTGTGGTCAGAAAAGATGCATGGTATTATTTCTATCTTCTTAAATTTATTGAGACTTGTTTTGTGGCCTAATATGTGATCAATCCTGGAGAATGTTCCATGGGCATGTGAAAAGAATGTGTAGTCTATGCTTTTTGGGTGGAATGTTCTGTATATATCTACTAAGTCCAACTGGTCTAATGTGTCCTTTAAGGCGAGTGTTTCCTTATTGATCTTCTGTTTGGATGATCTATCCATTGGTGTAAGTGGAGTGTTGAAGTCCCCTACTATTATTGTGTTACTGTCTATTTCTCCTCTTAAGTCTGTTAATAATTGCTTTATATATTTAGGTGCTTCTGTGTTGGGTGCATAGATATTTACAAGTGTTATATTTTCTTGTTGGATTGTTCCCTTTATCATTATGTAGTGCCCGTCTTTGTCTCTTATTACGGTTTTTGATTTAAAGTCTATTTTGTCTGATATTGGTATTGTTACCACCACTTTCTTTTCTTTGCCATTTGCATGGAATATCTTTTTCTATCCTTTCACTTTCAGTTTGTGAGTGTCTGTGGGTCTGAAGTGTGTCTCTTGTATGCAGCATATACATGGATCTTGTTTTTTTATCCAGTTGGCCACCATATGGCATTTGATTGGAGCATTTAGTCCATTGACATTTAAAGTAGCTATTGATAAATATGTATTTATTGCCATTTTGTCACTTTTTCTTTTTTTTGGGTGTTTTAGTAGTTCTTCTCAGTTCCTTTCTTTTTCTCCTGCTGTCTTCCCTTGTGGTTTGACAGCTATCTTTAGTAATATGTTTGATTTCTTTTGTCTTACTTTTTTTCCTGCTTGTTATAGGTTTCTGGTTTGTGGTTACCATGAGGATCCTATTTAATATACTATGCATATAACAGTCTATATTGAGTAGACAGACTCTTTAGCTTGACCTCTTTCTAAAAGCTCTACTATTTCACTCCCGTCCTCCCACATTATATGTTTTTCACATCATATATAGTCTTTTTGTTTAGTGTGTGTCTATCCATTACCCTCTTATCATTGAAACAGGTGATTTTAGTACATTTGTCTTTTAACCTTCATATTATCTTCACAGGTAGTTGATCTGCTGCCTTTACTAAACTTTTACTTTACAAGTGATTTTATTGCCTGTTTTTTGTTGTTGTTGTTTTGGGGTTTTTTGATAATTTTTTTTATCTCTATTTGTGGTCATTCCTTTCCCACTTAAATAAGTCCCTTCAGCATTTCTTGCAGAACTGGTATATTGGTGATAAACTCCTTTAATTTTTGCTTGTCTGGGAAGCTCTTTATCTCTCCTTCCATTCTGAATGATGCCCTTGATGGATAGAGTATTCTTGGTTGTAGGTTTTTTCCTTTTAGCACTTTAAATATGTCGTGCCATTCTCTTCTCGCCTGTAGGGTCTTGGCTGAGAAGTCCGCTGATAGCCTGATGGGCTTCCCTTTATATGTCACTTGTGGCCTTTCTCTTGCTGCTTTTACGATTCTCTCTTTGTCTTTAATTTTAGACATTTTGATTATAATATGTCTTGGTGTGGCCCTCTTTGGGCTTCTCTTGTTTAGAGCTCTCTGTGCTTCCTGAACTTGGATGTCTGTTTCCTTCCTCAGGTTAGGAAAATTTTCCTCTGTTATTTCAACAAATAAATTTTCTGCCCCTTTGTCTCTCTCTTCTCCTTCTGGGACCCCTATAATCTGAATATTAGCATGCTTGATATTGTTCCAGAGTTCCCTTACACTGTTCTCATTCTGTTTAATTCTTTTTTCTCTTTTCGGTTCTGCTTGGGTGATTTCCTCTAATCTTTCGTCTAGCTCGCTGATCCGTTCTTCTGCTTCCTCTACTCTGCTATTGAGTCCCTCTAGTGAATTTCTCATTTTGAGTATTGTATTCTTCATTTCTGATTGTTTTTTTTTAATATCTTCCAGTTCTTTGCTGATGTGCTCACTGTGTTCATCCATTCTTCTCCGCATATCTGTGAGCATCCTCATGATATTTTGTTTGAATTGTTTGTCGAGTAGGTTGCTAGTTTCTGTTTCCCTTAGTTCTTTTTCTGGGGTTTTGTGCTGTTCCCTTGCTTGGAAAGTATTCCTCTCCCTCCTCATTATGCCTCTTTCTCTGTGCTATTTTCTTTGTACTAGGTGAGTCGGCTGTGTCTCCTGATCTTGGAGAAGTGGCCTTATGTATGAGATGCCTTATGAGGCCCAGCAGTGTGCTTCCCTCTCATCACCAGTCCATAAGAACTAGGAGTGACCCCTTTGTGGGCTTCTTGTGTTCTTCTGCTCTGGCAGGGTTGCTCCCACTGCAGGTACACAGGGAGTCTGATCTTTCCTTCCCTGGCCAGCTGTTTGTAAATCTGGTCTGGGGGGGCCTCAGCACTGTTGGCTAAAAAAGTCTATCAGCAAACTCTTATTGCAATTGTCCTCTTTATTGGGTTGGTACCCAGTGTAGCTGGTTGCTAGGCTGAGGGGCTACAGTTGTGATAGGCCTGAGGCCAACAAGGCTGATGTCAGTTCTCTTAGGAGTGCAGCTTAGTAGGGCTAGCCCTTGGCATGGGGGCACTCAATTATTTCAGGCTTTGGAAGGTGGGGCTGATCCTTTTTATGGCTATTTGTGAAGCACAAGTCTTCTGCCACTGATAAGCCTCACCCCCCCCCACGGACCACCCCCCACACTGTCAACACAGTCCTAGTCTGTGCACACTTCTCAACCCCCTGGAGCATACCCCAATGCCACACTGCAGTGGCTCCCACTTCTCCCCCAATGCCCCCCACAGTTCACCAGGTCCTCACACCGGCCCTGCCCCACAGAGGCAGACACCCTTGCCTGCCTGTAGAGGATCAAGGCACTCAGTCAATGCAGGCTAAAAAGTAGCCTGAGGGCTTGCTGTTAGGTGGGGCCAGTCCCTAGGGCGGGTTGCCTGCCCTGGCTGAACTGGATTAAATCCGTGCTCTAGTGGGTGTGGCAGACCCCTGGGCTAACAGCCCAAGGAATGCACTTCAATGGCCCCCACCGGTGTCCTTATCAGCATGCCTGGACCAGCTCAGAACAATGGCCCCCACCAATGTCTTAGTCTCCGGAGAGGACTCTCCTCTCACCAAGATGCCCCCAGAGCCCACCAGGTGAGTCTCGTTTCACCAAAGGACAGTCAGCCTTTTCTCTGGTGATTTTAGGTTGCTGCAATGAGTGAGTTTGTGCGTGGGCCTTTTAAGACCCGGATCTTTTTGGCTTTCGGCTGATAGCTTTTCTGGGGGTGTCCTTGCTGCAGTTAATAGCCAGCAAAGCCAGATAGTAAGACCCCCGTCTCAGTTGGGCTGAGTCCGAAGGATGGTTATAGCAGCATTGCCCCCGCTCCGGACCTCACTCCTCCAGGGAGGCCTGCATACCTTAGGGTGGCTCCCGCCTGGCCAGCTGAAAAGCTCCACTGCTCCCAAAGGTGGCTTTTTTAATCTCTGGCTGGAGTTACTGTCTCTTCTGCCTTCATCAGGACTGTCCCTTGTCGTGGGGGTTCTTTTTATCCAGTTTTCAGTTTTCAATCCAGGGTGATTCTTCCCCAAATTGTTGTAACCTAGTTGTGTTCGTGGGAGGAGGCGAGTTCAACGTCTGATCACCGCTCCATCTTGACGAGATCTCTAAAAAAATATTTTTCTTTATTCAATAATAAATTAACCTTAACTTACTGTAACTTTTTTACTTTACAAACATTTTAATTTTTTAAAACTTTTTGACTCTTTTGTAATAACAGTTTAAAACACAAACACATTGTACAGTTTTACAAAAAAAAAATTTCTTTATATCCTTATTCTATAAGCTTTTTGTCTATTTAAAATTTTTTTTTACTTTTTAAATTTTTTTCATAAAAACTAAGACACAAATACATATGTTAGCCTAGGCCTACACAGGGTCAGAATCGTCAATATCACTATCTTCACTTCCACATCTTGTTCCACTGGAAGGTCTTCAGGGGCAATAGCATGCATGGAGCTGTCATCTCCTGTGATGACATGCCTTCTTCTGGAATATTTCCTGAAGGACCTCCCTGAGGCTATTCTTGAGGAGTTTTCACTCTTTTCAGAAATATGTCCATGGTGGTTTGCTTGGTTTGTTTCTTTTTTCATCACAGATTTGCTTGTATGCAGATAATGCACCATGAACATTCCTCTCTATTAATAAAAACCTTTTTATGTTGGGCTTCATGTTTTGAAACTTTTTAAGGAGCTTGTTAGGGTCTCTAAAAGCTTCTGCTAAACCCTTCACTGTGAGTTTTCTTGTAGGTTCTTTTTCTTCTTCAGTTTCCTTTTCTCTTGCCTCTTCTTCAGCTGTGTATTCTTGTTCCAGTTTAACAACTCCTCATTGGTCATTTTCTCAGGAACCACCTCTAGGCGCTCCTCAGTGTCATCCTCATCCACACCCAAGTTAAAGTTGTTTGCCGTCTCAACCACAGCCTTGTTAATTATTGCAACCTCCTCATCTTTGGCAGATGCTTGAAGTCACAGACAAACCTCGAGTGTCTTCTAGATGTCATTGACACACACCTTGGTGACAGCACCCGAAGCCCAAGCAAGGTTCTTGATGCAGTCATAGATGTTGTAACCCTTCCAGAACTGCATCAGTGTCTTCTCAGTGTCTTTTCCTCTGTTGTAGCAATAGCCTGGGCAAAAGTCCTCATCAGGTAGTACCCCTTAAAAGCTGCTATAACTCCTTGATCCATTGGTTGGGTCAACAAGGTAGTGTTCAGAGGGAAAAACACCACTTTGATATTGGAATGATGATCGCCAATAAAAGGAGGCGCCTGAGAGCATTATCAACAATAAGCAAAATATTGAACAGTATGTTATTCTCCAAACAGCACTTCTCCATTTCACTGGCATAGCAATTCAGAAGGGTATCTTGGAAGAGAATCTGGGTCATCAAGACTTTTTATTGCTCCTGTAGTACACTGGCAGTGTGTGCTTATTGATATGTTTGAAGACCCTCGGATTCTCACTGTGTCAGATAACAAAGGGCTTCCATTTGTAGGCTGCCACATTGCCCCAAAGCAAGACTGTTACCCTGTCCCTAAAAGCCTTGAAACCTGGCATTGACTTGGCTTCCTTATGGATGAAAGTCCTTTCAGGCGTCCGTTTCCAGAATAGGGAGGTTTCATCGTATTGAATATTTGCTCTGGCAAGTAATTTTCCTCCACAATCAGCCTATGTAGAGTTTCCAAAAATTCTTCAGCTGCCTTCACATCAGCACTCAGAAACTTACCACTCACTTGCACATTAAGTGATGACTAATGATTCTTAAATCATGTGAGCCATCCAGAACTAACAGTAAATTCAACATCATAGTTGGGTCCAGTCTTTTCTTTCAACATCTCAAATTTTTCCTTTGGTCGTGATCATCATGGTGCTGAGAGGGATACACTTCTGTGTCCGGTCTTCAATCCGGGTCATTAGAAGTTTCTGCATGTCTGATATAGGCCCTTCTTGAATTTTGGTTTCATTGCCTTCGATGAAGCAGATCCTTAACAGCTTCCGTCATTTTGTTCTTGTTCTTTGAGATCGTAGCTATGGTGCAATGGGACATGCCTGATTGGCAAGTAGTAACTATCACTGACTTTCCACCTTTGAAGACTCTAATCACTTTTTCTTTTTTCATTCTCTCTCTTTTTTTGAGGAAGATTAGCCCTGAGCTAACATCTGCTGCCAATCCTCCTCTTTTTGCTGGGGAGACTGGACCTGAGCTAACATCCATTCCCATCTTCCTCTACTTTATATGTGGTATGCCTACCACAGCACGGGTTTTTGCCAAGCGGTGCCGTGTCTGCACCCGGGATCTGAACTGGCGAACCCCGGGCCGCCGAGAAGCAGAACGTGCGAACTTAACAGCTGCGCCACGGACCCGGCCCCTCTAATCACTTTCAGTTTCATGTACAGGTCAGTCTCTTGATGTGGCCTCTTACTGGCAACATTAGCAGTGGACTTTGTATGATTAGGGGCCATGGTGAACAAAACAACATGAAATTAAATTAAGTGCAAGAGAAGATGCAATCAAGAGATGTGGTAAACACGAGATGTATGAGGCTGCTGTTGGTGTAACACAGAATAAGGTTTTACAGTAAACTTGTTTTAAGTAGAAGGAATATACTGTAAAGTAATGATAAAATCTATAGTATAGTAAATACATAAGCCAATAACACAGTGATTTATTATCATTATCGAGTATTATGTCCTGCACATAATTGTATGTGTTATACTTTTACACAACTGGCAGTGCAGTGGGTTTGTTTACACCAGCATCACTACAAACATGTGAGTGATGCGTTGCACTATGCCATTACGATGGCTCTGACGTCTCCAAGTGATAGGAATTGTTCAGCTCCATTATAATTGGGGCCCACTGTCGTATATGCGGTCCATTGTTGACCAAAATGTTCTTATGCAGTGCATGACTGTAGATGGGAGGTATGATAGTTTGTGACAAAGTTTGTCTGGTTTGTTATGAACTTCCAGTCTCCTCTCCTGTGGTAACAGTCAATTTTCCCCAGTTAATGAAACCCCTGGGGATGGGATTTATGGCAACTGAGCTTCTTTTGGAGGATCTGACTTTAGGCAGATAAGAGGAGACCAGAGAAGCCTCTCTCTGCATTTGCTGTTTTTCAAGTGCCTACGGCTCAAAATAATCTATATGCCAAAGTGGCACCTTTCAGCATAGTATATTGTGCTACCCTTCACTGCTCTAAAGAATAATCATAATTACTTCACAATTAGGTGATTTAATATCCTCTACTAGAGGCTACCTTCAAAGGTCAATGAAAATTTGAGTAGAGCTAACTGGTTCTCCAGTAAACAAACCCTTATATCTTAAGGATTTTTAACCTTTGTACTTCACGATAATGTTCTCTTGGACCCAGGGATTGGATTTTAACCAAAATCCAACATCTGGAAAACTTTTAGTGGTATTTAAATGAGTTGGTAATTGTCTCTAAATTGATTAACTTAATAAATAAATAAGTAAATCTAAAAGGCACTAGCTAGAAAAAATTTAAAATAAACTTAGTTCAAACAATTCTTCCAATATGTGAGCAATAACTCCAAAAGAATTTGGTATTGAATTGGATTTTTAAAAATGCACACGAATTTTCAGTTACTGTTACAAAGGTATTGCCGATGTCTAATCTTCAGATTTAGAAAACCATCAGTGTGGGATGGAAGTTCACTCATTAATACAATCTCCAGAGCAGAAGATTGGTATTAATAGTAATGGAGAGAAGTTTTACTGCAGGGTCAGTGCAACCACTGGGTAGACTCCAGGACCCAAAGGGACACCTGCAGATGTCATGTTAGTATTTGATCGTCATCCAGGTCTGCATCGCTGCTCTCTTCTTGGTATTCACATGCCTATAGCAGTAGCTTGATGTGTTCTTCATGGAGTACTTTTCTTTTTTTCAGCTACATCTGTGGTGAAGGAAAATGCTGCATCTCTGAATTTGTCTTTGGGATATTGTCACAGTGTTGCATGCAATGGCATGCCATCTTGTGACACCAGGCAATCTGTTCAAAACTTTAAAGAAAAGTGAGCATTTCTCAACCAAGGGACATGATCAGTTCTGTGAAAGTGTTTTTATGTCATGTTTATTTTTCTTACTGATATTACATTTCATAAGTCTTTCCATATTTGAAATATTTTCATGTATAGTTCCTTACTTAGAAAGTACATGAGAAATAGGTCACATTTTTAAATATGGCAGAAATGCAAACTTTACATTTCACGATTGAATAAAAGAGTAGTAAAAATTGTACCTTTATTTTGGTGCTGGTATTAAAAATATGGTTCATAACGCATGATCATTATCTTTCTTTACATGGGCTTTATATCTGAGTGGCTTCTAAAATACTACAAGCAAAACAGGATTAAAATTGGAGTTATAAAATTAATGAAGGCAAAAACCTTATAGTCATACGTAAAATGGCCCTGAATTAATATAAATGAAATTTCTTCATTTGCAGTAACATTCAACCACCCTCTCTGGACTTATTCCCTTTCCTGCTCCCTTCTTAAGGGAGCTATTATTTTGACCTTACTATGTTTTCTTCTAGATATTTTTATTCTCTATTCAGAGCTCACATGTGAAGTCTCAAAAGTCTTTGAAAAGAAGTCAGCTTGTGAAATTTTTCACCAAAGTTGTTACTTGTATTTAGATTTTACCTGGAAGTTATTTTTCTTTGAAGCAGTAAAATAAATCTTTTTCAGCATGTTAGGACTTTGCCATTTAAAAGGATTTTCTTTGGGGGCTGGCCCCGTGGCTGAGTAGTTAAGTTCACGTACTCTGCTGCAGGCGGCCCAGTGTTTCGTTGGTTCAAATCCTGGGCAAGGACCTGGCACTGCTCATCGAGGTACGCTGAGGCAGCATCCCACATGCCACAACTAGAAGGACCCACAATGAAGAATATACAACTATGTACCAAGGGGCTCTGGGGAGAAAAAGGAAAAAATGAAATCTTTAAAAAAAACAATTAAAAAAAATAAAAGGATTTTCTTTGAAAGAAGTAGAATCTTGAAAGTTACAATTGCAACAATTTCCTTCTTTAAGCAAAACAAAAAGAATTTCTTGCTGAATTGTAGACTCAATTTCTAGTGTAAACCTATATAAATCTATTTTTCAAAAATTTGAATGATCTGACAATAGATTGGGCATGGAATTTTTCCTCATTGTTATTTGCTTATGTAATGTTCAATAATTAAGTACAGTTTGTATAAAGTAATTCCAGAAAGAAGTTTCAAAATCATAGGTTTTCCCAGAACACAGACACACACACACACACACACACACACACACACACACATACGATCTCCAATAATGAATATCCAGGGGAAAAAATGATTTAAACTTCTTTTTTTAACAAACAAGCTACTTGTGAGGAATTTCCCACCAAAAATATTTCCTCTCTTCCTGAATCGCCTCTTTTCCAGAATCCCCACATTTTTCACATGTTCCAGTAAAAGATATCATTAGGTAGTGTTAAGAGGGTCAAGATACTTAGGAGAGAGGCCGGCTTGGTGATGCAGCGGTTAAGTTGGCATGTTCCACTTCTTGGTGGCCTGGGGTTCGTCGGTTCGGGTCCCGGGTATGGACCTGGCACTGCCTGGCATGCCATGCTGTGGTAGGCATCCCACGTATAAAGTAGAGGAAGATGGGCATGGATGTTAGCTCAGGGCCAGTCTTCCTCAGCAAAAAGAGGAGGATTGGCAGTAGTTAGCTCAGGGCTAAACTTCCTCAAAAAAAAAAAGATACTTAGGAGAGATATGGAATAGAGAAACCAAATCATCCAAATATGATATTTTGAAAAAAAGGCTACAAACAACCATTTTATAAGACTATATCTACATATATATTTAAAAATATTGCTATGCATATAAATACTAATGAAATACGGCCTATCCCATAGAGAAAAATGTTTTGACCCAGTAGTTCATGCTCTGAATGGTGTAGCCAATTGATAATGTGCATAGCAACTGTGGATAATAAACTCTGGTTGCTTGGCCATAATGATAATATCTCATCTTTGAGTAGTGCTTTTATGGTTTACATAGTTCTTCCATTTATTATCCCAAATAAAAGTGACTTCCTTTTTGCACATGAGAAAACAGAGACTCTGGGAGATTGCATGTGTTCTGTGGGGTCACTCACCAAGCAAATGGCAGGGCCATGCCTGAACCCCAGGACTGTCTCAATCTAAAGCTTTTGCTCTTTGCTTTAACCCACACTGTCTCAATCTTGCAATAAAAAGCGCAGTCACTATTCCTGTTTTGGCTGCTAAATTATTGGCAAGGACTCTGATTCCTGAGATGTGTATTTTCAGCCCTCTTTCATTTCTCAGCCACTGTCACGTTTAGTTTTGTCTCTTGCACTGCCCCAGAAGCAGCAGTAGGGGATTCAGTCACGGCTTTACCCGATAACTTGAGTGGAAGGTGGGCCATCAAGTCCACTCAAGGTTTCAGTTCCTGGCTTTATATGGAGGGGAAAGAAACTGATCCATGTGACATCAGGCTTCTTCAAAACTGTACTGCATAGACTGTAGTGACTCAGAATTCTAGCCTACTCCCAACCCTTATTTTATGACTTGGAGGAATTCCATCACCATTGTTTTTTAATATTCCCCAAGAAAGAATACAAAGGGTTCTGGACGTGGAAGGCTGAGTGTTGAAAGACGAGCGTTTATATGAGAAGCAATGTAGTGCGGCAGCCAGGAGCTGACTCTGAACTCTGGGTTCTACTTCTGGCTCTGCTGTTTCTAGCCCTGTGACCTTGAAGTTACCTAATGTCAATTTCCCGTCTGTAAAATGGGGACAATAGTAGTAATACCTATCTCATAAGGCCATTGTCAAGAATAGATGAGCTAATAGCTATGAAGTGCTTGCGGTGTTGGCTGACACACAACAAGTGCTACATAGATGTTGGATATCATTTGGCATTGAAGAACTTTTTCTACACTTGAAAAAAACAATGGCACAGCATATCTTTATGGTGCTTAAAGTGATGTCTAAAGTCAAATGAGAGCACAATTATGTTAAATATACCCAGATTATTGCACACTGGAACAGGATTATGCTGTGTAAATCAGAACCAACTACGTGGACATGATCAGTGACTATACCTAAGGGATATCATTTGCAGTGGCTAAAATAGTGCAAAGAAGTATTGGGTGAATGATTTACAGATAGTTTATTAAAAGAAAATCTCTCTAATTCAATAAATCAGTCAATCAGCAAGGATGTGTTGACTTATGACTTTCAAAAGATTGTTAATTTATTATGCTGAACTCACATGCCGGAAGAATCAATTGATGAATGGATAAAGAAGATACACACACACAATGGGATACTACTCAGCTATAAAAAAGACAGAATCGTCCCATTTGCAACAACATGGACAGACCTTGAGGGTATAATGTTAAGTGAAATAAGCCAGACAGAGAAAGACAAACACTGCGTGATTTCACTCATACATGGAAGATAAACAAGCACAGAGATAAAGAGAACAGATTAGTGGTTACCATAGAGAAGGGGGGGTGAAAGGGGTAAAGGGGCACACACATATGGTGACAGATAAAAATTAGACTATTGATGGTGAGCACAATGGAGTCTATACAGAAACTGTCAGATAACAATGTGCACCTGAAATTACATAATGTTATAAATCATTATGATCTCAATAAAATAATTGGTAAAAAAAAGCCTAAATGAAAGAGTGGTGCTGTAAAAAATTACATTTCTTAAAGGAACTTAAAATGCTGCATCTTTCCGTTTACCCAGCCATCTGAGAATCTAGTGGGAGGCGGCATGCCACGATCACTATGCTGTCTGTGAAAGAGCAGGGGTTGGCTTCAGCCCTATCTGAGTTTGAATCCAGCTCAATCCAGCAAGATGTGTCAGTTTAGACATTTTTAACTGTCCCACCCTCAGTTTTTTTAATCTGCAAAAGAATCATGAGGACAATAATACCTACCCCATAAGTTTTTTTCACTCATTGAATGAATAATCTACGTAAAGGGCCTAGATCTGTATACAATATAGTTTAGCTTTTTTAAATGAATTGCTCAATCTCCCACTCTTAATGCTATTTCTCTGCTGTTCCCAAGACAGAAACCTGGGGATTGTCTTCGATTTATTTTTCTCTCTTAAATCACCCCCACCTTACTTTCAATTGTATTGCCAAGGTCTTGCTAATGATACTTCCCTAATCCGTCTCATAACTAGCCTGTCATTCTGCTTCCATTATTTCTTGATGGGGTTTTCCAATAATCTCTTATTAGATCTCCTTTCCAATAAATGTGTATTGTAAGTACTTTAATTAACTATTGGGACAAGGGTTGTGTTTATTTATTTATGTTTGTAACATTAATGCCATCCCAGTGCCCAATACATAGTAGATACCAAATGTACATACACACACACATTTTTTTTAATTAGCAAAAGATTGGAATTCCAGTCACCATCATTGAAATTACTCTTCAAAATGTAAAACTGATCACATTATTCCCTGGTTATAACCTTTTGGTGGCTTCCCATTTGCATTACTTGGGGTTCTCCAGAGAAATAGCGACACATAAAATTAATCCTCACATCATTGCTCAGAGAATAATATCAAACTGTCGGCATGGAGTCTAAGGCCTTTCATGATTTGGTCTCTGTCTAACTCTTCAACTGTATCCTCTGCCGTTCTGAACCACTCACAGTACCACTCAAGAGCCATGCATCATTACCCCCTGAGCCGTGACTTCTGATGTTTCCTCCACACCAAAAGTCCCTGTCATCACGCTATATGTCTTTACTTTTTAAAACTCATTTTTAGTATTTTTTCCTTTTGTGAAGGCTTCCATGATCTTTTTCATTTTGCCCCCCTTGGAAGATTTTGGCTTCCACTAGTCGGTGCCTCTGCTGTTCCATGTGCATTCTCCCAGTGTGGAACTCATGGCGCCATTATAATGATTGTTGTGTAGTTTCTTCTAGGACTTCCCTGAGAGCAAGAACATACTTTAGCCCTCTTTTTATTTGCATCTCTAGTAGGAAGACAAGTTCTTAACAGGTTCCTAGTTAATACTGTTGAATTTATTCATGGGAAAATGAATTAGTGAGTTGGTTTTTTTAAAATAGCACAGAAAATTTTTCTTATTTTCATTATTCTGTTTTTCTAGAATGTTTTCTCTTTTAGAACCCAGAACGCAGTTTGAATTGTTGATATTACAAGGAACCATCCATCCCAAACTTCATGAAGTTTGAAATTCTCAGCAAAGGGGCCTGTCCTTTAAGTCTCTAGAAACTTCTATTTTATCACAGACCTCACCTCAGAGAGTTAACATAATATAGGCTGTTCTGTTAAACAGAATGAAATCTCAAAGGTGTGAGGAAATCCTTACGAAAAAGGGAGTCATATATAATAAGAGAATGGCCATTTTCACAAGTTTTTTGACTCGTGTGCTAGCAGCATGTTTTTTAAAAGTTTTCAACACACACATAAATGAAAACATTAATTTATGAAAGAACCATAGACTCAACTACCCAGGATAATGATACATAACCTCTGAAGAGCAGGAGGGCACAAGTGAGATTTTCCAAATTTAGCAATACAGAAATCCCATAAATATACTATTCTGCATTTATTTACCAAAAGATGCACTGAGAATTGAAGCCATCAAGTCAAATATATTTAAAATGTAATGCAAATGAACCCAGTAAATTGAATAAATTGGTTAGTCATTTTGTGTTTCATTCTTATAATTTTTGTGCTTTTTCCTTTCTTATATTTTTGTACTTTAGCTAATGTATAATTGCTACCAGCTTTCTATTCTCTCCTCAAATCGTGTAAATATGATGCTTGAAGTCCCATTCCACTTAGAGATTAAAAGCTCATGTGAGTTACCAGAGTTTATATCAGGTCAATACTGAAAATATTTCTGTAGCTATTACGGCTTTCTAAATGAAGATTTTCTGCATCCCTGGTACTATAGAATAGGCTGAAAAGGCATGATAATAAATAGGGGTTTTATTGGCCCTTGCAGCTAGGAGCTGGAAAATAGCTCTTGGATTATATTCTGTGCAGCTGTGGCACAAATTCAGACATTTCTCAGATGTTCACAATGCAGATGAATTAATATTAAAAGGAAGGGATGACCCCATTTCTTTTGTCAAGGTTAAGCTTCATGAAGCGTAAGAAAATTAAGAGGATTTTCCTCCCCTGAACTATTGATTCCTGCTAAGATGATCTTTGGTGAATTATCTTAAGTCATGTACTTTCCTAAGGATGTTGTGTTGCTATTGTGAAAGTGGTCTCATTCCTCAGACTTTGGGGTGCAGCACTGACTGGAAAGGGGCAGCGTGTGTGCTCGTTAACACGAGGCTTGGAGTAAGACGACCAGGTTCAAATTCAGAGCAAGTTACGGAACCTCGCTAAGATTTCATTTCCTCAGCTGGAAAATCCAGGTATTTAACATTACCGGTCCCATTGTGTTGCTGTGAGCTTTGATTGGGATAATCCATGAAACCTGGCACTGAGTAAGGATGCAACAAATGTTGTCTATTATCGTGATTAATTTATTCCCTGTTTGGTTTTCTATTTATTTTTATTAACAAACATTTTGGGAAAAATGTCAGAGCTTGGATTTTTAAATTTGGCATTTTTGGTAGTTGTATGAGCTACGACTTTCATTCCAAAGGTAAAAACCTTGATAAAGTTTGTTGTATATATAACCTACTTTAGTTTACTTGTGTAATGTCAGTTTCCCATCCTCCTCCTCTTGTCATCCCCCGTTCGCCTCCCAAATTTGACATTTTTGGTTAGGAGATATAAGGAGAAGTTAGAGGCTGGGAGTGGTTCTCTTTGGCATTTCTCTCCTTAATTTCCAAAGTCTGTCTTTTCTATCAGTTATATTTTGCTCCAGGTTCACATGTGTGGGAAATATATGACGAGGCAGTGTCATCCCATGCTGTGCTTCAGACTAGTGTGTTTACCAGTAGACAGTCTGGCAGCCAGACCTAGGTAAACACACGCCCATCAACAACAACGCTGCATGGCAGGAAACGGACTCTGACTTGGAAGTGGCATCCGGGAGTGGCCATCTTGGTGTCACACAAGGTGCCTAAGCTGCCAGGACGAAGTCCAAACTTACTGCTTCTCTTCTTTTTTGCTCTCCCTGGCATTATATAGCCCGTAGCCTTTGTTCTGGTCCTGACACTTCTTGTACCAATCATTCTATCCCACTGTGTTCCTCTTCCAGAATAAGCTAATCCTAGTAGTTTTTTAATCCGTTGATCAATTAATTAATTATTCTAGATAATTTATTAATGTACCTAATTTGAGTAACCTGGATTTGTGGAGTGATGAACCTAAGAGAATTATTCAGAATTATCTACTTTCCAAAGTGTACAACATGGAATACTTTAGAATTTTTGGATTTCCTGATGTGTTAAAATATAATGCTGATTTAGGCAATAGCACACAAAAATTATGATAAAGAAATTAATTTATAAAAACAGTTGAAATAATCTAGGTTAAGGACAGCTGATCTTAGGTTCAGAGATATGTTTATAGAAGCAAAAAGAATTTGAAGTCCTGTTAAAATATGAGTCAAGTCAAATGTTTGTTTATTGTTAATATACATTTATGAACTGGTAATATGAGGTTGCTGCAAAAATTAGATTCAACCTCAGCAATCTTTAAGGTTAGATATGTTATTTGTAAGCTGAGGTAGGGTGAATTTTATTTCTGGTAATTCTTATAGGTGTGTTTACTTATTATAAGTATATTTAAATTAACAGTGATAAGGAGTTAATCATTTTTTGAATTCTCAAATATTTATTGTCTTGCAACTTACAAACCATCTAGACTAAATTCTAACTCTTCCTCTGGGCTTTTCTTGTGGCTAATTTTTTTACTTCAGTCAATATTTGGTAGGAACTTCCACTGAATTAAGTCAGAGGACAACAATTGTTTTTTCCTGCCTGCCACACTCCTTATCTTCTGTTGGAAAATGAAAAGCACCTTTTGTGTATTTCTGTATTAACTTAGTCTTCCTTTAACCCATTCCCAGGGGCGCCTCTGTGATTCTGTATGGAATTTCCTTCTTAGCATCCTCCCTCTATGCCACAGGAGGAGGCAGGCAACCAAGCAAAATAACGAAAGGCCTTCTCATGAATTTTTAAAGTTAGAGTTGTGGGAAAAGTCTCCTTTTACCTTGGGGGTGATCCTAAGAGAGGAAATAGAGCCTGGAATCTTCTTGGAATCTGCTGGGGGCAATAATTCCAGCCTTATTTAGAAGGTTTATTTGAGAGAATGAAACAAGCAGGGCAAAAGAAGCAAGCAGGAGAAATGAAGGGAGACGAAGAGAGTAAGAGAGAGCTGGAGAGTGGGACAGCGAGAAAGCGAGAGAGTGCGAAAGCCACAGCTGCCCCAAGGCCTGGAGTTTGATTAATCAGTCAATGCAGTCCACATCTTGACTCAGCTAATTTTAGTGGAGTTTCTGTCACTTGAAGCCAATAGAATCTTGATTAATATAATAGTTTATAAGTTAGCAACTATGGGGTTTTATATGTTTGATTAAAATAAAATGGAAAGTAAAAAAATTAAATATCTCTTGAAATAATTGCAAGAAAATGATTTAGTCTTGCTAGAATCTTGTTCTCTAATTGTTTGCCTGCTATTGTATGGTATGAAATTATATATGTAATATGCACTATATATATATAATATATGTATTAATTATACTAAACCTAATTATAAAGAATTCTGTAAACATTAAGGTGTTCTATGTAAGCAGTAAGAAGATATTTCACTGTATTTTATTTCATTTTTATTTACTTTTTGAGGAAGATTAGCCCTGAGCTAAAGTCTGCTCCCAACCCTCTTTTTGCTGAGGAAGACTGGCCTTGAGCTGACATCCATGCCCATGTTCTTCTATTTTATGTGGGACTCTTGCCACAGCATGGCCTGGCAAGTGGTGTGTAGGTCCACACTCGGGATCCAAACCAGCAAACCCTGGGCCGCTGAAGCAGAACATGCAAACTTAACCGCTGTGCCACTGAGCCAGCCCCTATTTTACTGTATTTTAAATGAGTGAAGGAAAGAACCACAAAACCTTGATTCACCAGGACCATGATGGAAGGCTTGAGTGTTTAAACATAAATGTGTACTGTCTATTCTACAATAAGCCATTTCCTTCAAAACATAGAATGTTAATGTGATTTTGATCTTTGAAAAAGACAATGCAACATTTTTGTGGTGGTGGTTGCTGCTGTTAGTCACTACGTTTACAAAGGGAAAAGTGTAATGTTCGCTGAAATTCTGCCACTAAAGAATGACAATTAAGATAGCTATTGTCACATGGAAAAGTGCCATATTCTTTTCAGAAACGGGAGGAATGAAAGAACTGAGAATATGCATGTATACTTATAGGATGATTGCTTATATATTCATATCGAGTGTACATATGCAGATAATACTGATATAATACTTCAGTATTATATACTTACTATGTAATAGATACTTTATATACTTATACTTTAAGTATATATATATTAAGCATGTAATATATAATACTTATGCTTTAATACGTACAAATACTTACATGGTGATTAGTATGTGACAGCCATTGTGCTAAACACTGTACATAGTTTCAACATATACAATATTAACTCAGAATGGGTGACAGACCTAAATGTAAACCTAATTATAAAACCTCTAGACAAAAACATAATAGCAACTTTGTGAATATTAGTTAGGCAAAGATTTCTTAGATACAATGCCAGAATATTATCTATCTATATCTATCTGTCTATCTTGAACAAATTGGACCTTCAAAGTTAAAAGTTTCTGCTCTGTGAAGTCACTGTCAAGAAATTGAAAACTAAAGCCAAAGGAATTGAAGAAAATATTTGCAAATCACAAATAAGATAAAGCACTTTTGTACATCATATATAAACAACTCAACACATAAGAAAACAAACAACCACCACAAAAATAAAAAACTAGGCAAAAGATTAGAACAAACACTTCACCAAAGAAGACATACAGATGGCAGAGAAGTATATGAAAAGATGCTTAACATCATTACTCATTTGGCAAATTAAAAGCACATGGGCATATCACTATAAGTCTATTAGAATGACTTTTAAATAAAGCAACAACTCCTGGTACTGGTAAGGATGCAGAGCAACTGGAACTTCCACACCTTGATGGTACAAATGTAAAATGGAACAGCTACTTTGGAGAACAATTTGGCAGTTTCTCATAAAGAAAAACAATGACCCAGCAATCCAGCTTGGCATTACTCAAGTGAAATGAAAATTTCTATGTTCACACAAAAACCTGTAGGCATGTGCATATGGTAGCTTTATTTGAAATCACCAAAACTGGAAAGAACCCAAATGTTCTCCTGCTGGTGAAGAGATAAGCAAACTGTGGTAAACCTGTACAATGGAATACTGCTCAGCAATACAAAGGGTGAAGAACTGGCACATGGAACAAAATAGATAAATCAAAATGCGTTATACTGTGTGAAAAAAGGTTCAAAAGGCTATATACTGGTTGATTCCATTTATATGACGTTATTGGATTGGCTATCCTATTGGAACAGGGAACGGAGGTATGGGGTGGGGAATGATTGACATTAAAGGAAAAGAGGTTTCTTTGGGAGGGAGGCGATGAAACTATTCTATATCTTGATTGTGGTGGTGAGTACATGGCTGTATGCTTTTGTCAACACTCACAGAACTGTATACTTAGGTAAATTTTATTGTTTGTAAATTACATGTTAATTTTGAAAATGAAAAAATAAATAATGGGATGTTGGCTTTACTTACAGTTCACGTCCATAAAACAAAATTTCATATGGTTAGGGGTC
The DNA here is from genome assembly GCF_021613505.1 of Equus quagga. Classification (NCBI taxonomy): domain Eukaryota; kingdom Metazoa; phylum Chordata; class Mammalia; order Perissodactyla; family Equidae; genus Equus; species Equus quagga. The sequence continues at coordinate 70,612,430 of NC_060274.1, forward strand.
TTGTCTCTGAAACGTAAGGGTGGGGGGTGCTGCTCATATTATTTCTGTGCAAGAGGGGATCACTTTGTACTCATAGTGACTGTATACTTATGGCTTTTTTACTTTTGTGTATTTGTTATATTTGACATTAAAAGTGTATAAACGCAAAAAAATTTTAAAAATTAAACCTGGAAGTAACCGAAATTCTAAGTCTCAAACTATGAAATATACATCCCAAGTTTAGTGAAATATGGACTAAATCAAGGAACAGTCCAAGAGAGAACACATATTTCTATAAATTTTGAGCAGTACACAGAGTTCTGTAAAAATAGCAGCAACTGATATGAACTTATTATTTCTCACTTGAAATGACAAAATCAAGAGATGAATTCCAAATGACTCCACAAAAATGACAGGAGGATAGGGCTAAATGAGGAAACATGCCATAGTCATAAGAAAATGATTTTTGTTGTATGAGTGTGTTGGGGGAGTTTAAGGTTTTTTTCTGGAAGACAGGATTATGTGAGCTATTGGGAGGAGGCTATGTATGCTACGTAGTGGCAAGAATGTCAGGATGGGGTGGTCTGATCTTCTGCTTATCTCCTGTGATGGACATTGTCTCTGTCATCCTGGGTCATTAGGTACCTCTGCCTTCTGCTACAGAAGTTTCTAGAGTCTCAAAGTAGGCTGGAAGAAGCATGAAGATGAGAAGATCCAGCCCTCTCTCTCTTCTCTCTTCTCCTCAGCGTCTAGTGGAGTCTGGGTAGGGTGCATGCATGTGTTTTGGGTTTGCGTGTGGAGGTAGGTGGAGGGAGGCAGCCTACTTTCATCTTTCTTGCCAAGATATTTTCTTCACTCTCCAAGTCCTCACTCTCCTCTAGGACTTGCAATTTTCCAGATAAAAGGCAAGAATATTCTGCATATTTTTGGTTTATCTTTCTGTTATACTCCATTCCTAAGGGATTGGACTCAGTCCGTAATTAAGGAAAAGAATGGGCAAGATACGGGATGAAGAAAACAAGGTTAATATCTCAAAATATCACATACCCATAATTACAACGTTAAAGTGCCTACAAACCTAAAAATAAATATACAATACATAGATGGAAAAACTCCAATATATAAATGAAAACATAAATAAATATAAAAACTTTTTCTTAGATATGAAGACATTAGGAAAAGATCAATTCTCCTAATCAGTGTATAGATTTTGTGTTCTTGGGTGTGGAGGGGAACTTGACAAAATGCTAGTCCATTTAACGGAAAGATTAAATGTCCAAGAAAAACTAAGAAAGAAAAAAATGTAAAAGATTCACTATTCCTATTAGTTTTTAAAATCCTGTGATCACTGTTATAAAGCAGTGGAAATAGAACAGTGAAAATAGGAAATACACATGGGGATTTCATAACTGATTAAAGTGACATTTCGAAGAATTAGACTACATGAATTGTCTCAGAAATCATATTTGAAAACTAGCAGGTGATGTAGGGAGAAGGATGCTGGATTTCTATTCTCTTCTTATGTAAAATCGAGTAGGATCTAACTTTTAAATGTACAAATTTGAAACCATAAAAATACTGAAGAGAAAAATTAAAAAAAATTCTTAGAGGAGATTGTTTCCAAGCAAAAAAAAAATAAAACTAGAAGCCATATAAGGAGGCTTTATTTTAACTGCCTACAATTTAGAAATGTTTAAAGTACAATGAGTATTATAAACAGCACAACAAATATTAAAAAAAATAAAGGAGCAAATGCTTGCCAAATATCAACTCCCAAAAATTAACCTATAAATTTAGGGCTAAATGAATAAAAATATTAATAACTTAGCAAGAGGTGTGGTGGTTGTTGATTTGTTTGTTTTCTTTTGTTTTTGAAACCAATCAATGTTTATTGAAATAAATGTGAGGCTACTTGTACAGTTTTCTTGTCATACTGCATAACATATAAAAATGTCTTCTCATGTTTCCATTGTCTCTACCAGGTCATGCCAAACTTCAATTATGTTTTAAGTTATACTGAATAAATTAATTAAATCAAAATACAATACTTATAAAATCTAACTCTAGAGGATCCAATGAACTGGGAATGATATATTATTAAGAATTATATTAAACCATTCAAATTCTGGAAACAGTATCTTTTTTTTTTTGAGGAAGATTAGCCCTGAGCTAACATCTGCTGCCAATCTTCCTCTTTTCGCTGAGGAAGACTGGCCCTGAGCTAACATCCGTGACCATCTTCTTCCACTTTCCATGTGGGACGCCTACTATAGCATGGCTTGCCAAGCAGTGCCATGTCCGCACCCAGGATCCGAACCAATGAACCCTGGGCCGCTGAAGCAGAACGTGCACACTTAACTGCTGCACCACTGGGCTGGGCCCTGGAAGCACTATCTTAAAATAATTATATAAAACTTCAATGAGAGCAACTATAGCATCAATTAAGTAACTAACTAAAGTAAAAGGGCATCACTTAGAATGAATTTAAAGAATGAAAACACATTTGATATCCCACTGTGCCTGTAGATGTTGGGGGTTTGCTGTTGTAAACCTGAATCGAACATACAGGTCATTCTCCATCAAGGGGGCCTCCACCCGCCCCCCACCCCCACTGCCTCCGACTCTTCTGGGGATCTGAGGATGCAGGGATGTCCCAACCCTGTTGGGCTGCTGCCCAGGGCCTCATATAAAATAGCAGGTGCTAAGAGGCACTCTGGAAAAAGCTCTGGAAAAAAGATATCTGGATTTCGATATCTAATTCAGCCAATAAAGGATCTAATCCTTTAGCTTTTTCTTGGTCAACAGAACTGCCAACCAACTTTCTTCAGCTGTTTTCTCACGGGAGCTGATCCACCTTTGATAGAAGGAAATGGTGCTTTCCATTTTCTTTTCCTCCGGGTATTTGGCCATCTTCCTGAAGGAGTCAAGGTTTTGAGGTATAAGGCTGATGTTTGCATACACTTTGGGAAGTTCCTCCTCTATTTCTAAGCAGTAAATTCCCTTTGTCATTGATTTCCTGTGAACTGCATTTCCTGTTCTGGATATAGTTCAGGAAGGGTCTGGAGTTTCAGCTGAAGCCTTTGAACCTCAAACCTCACTTTAAAATTGTGAATGTTCATACTACTTTGATTTGAACTGTAAGTAATTTCTACATTTGATTTTCTCCACGACTCTTAAAATATTCCTGTTTTCCTCTTTCAAGGTTTTTTTAAAGTAACATTTAGGTTAACATCATGAATGAGTTTCCTCAAATTGACATCTGATCAATAATCTTGGTCTCCATCTTCTGATTCACTCTTTTTTTCTAATTTCCTTTTGCCATCATTGTGTAATCTTCTATAAAGAGAACATGTAAGTTTATCGTCTTCAGCACAGATTCAGCCATAGATTTTAATTGGCTCTCTTGATGATTCAAGACCTGTTTCCTTGCGTGTTGATGTTTTCAAGCACTTCTTTCTGTTCCTTCAGCTCATCTCCTACTATTTAACATCTTCTTGAGCAAGAAGCTTTAGGCTTTCCTGAAGCTGAACGTTTTCTTCAAAACCATTAACTATTTCGCTGTGATGTTATTCTATATTCTTCTAAGACACTTTTGAGATATTTTTGGCCTCAATCACTTGAGATTGGAGGGATTTTGATGTCTCTGAGTGACTGTGTCTGTCCTTCAAGATGAGCCATCTTCGCTCCATGAAGTGAAAGTTTAGGGGACTCATTTTTCTGTTCTTCATGGAGAATGTTTGCTGTTCCCCCAGGGAAAAGGTGGACCTGTTCACGTCTTCACTAAGTGCTGCCAAACAGGGTTGTTACCTCCAGAGGACCGGCCTCCACTGCAGGTGACTTGAGGCCTCCAAGGGCTTCTGCAATGAGTCTCATCTTCTCTCTGATTTAGTGAGACTTTTCAGCTTGGGCAGAAAATCTTTGGCTGGCGTATTTTCCTTCACAATACCTTGGCATTTTACTGTACAATCAAAGCAGTACATACCAAAATTTTCAAGGGAAATTGAAACAGACTTTAGCCTTGTGTCCATAATTCAGATGACAATATCATTGCACAGATGCCACAGGACTAGCCAGAAGGACATTTTTGTGGCTGTCAGGAAGCTTTCCTTGGCTCCAGTGGGCACCACGGCTCCGCCTCTGGCCAGTAGCTGATGGGTTGTAACTGCTTTCCCAGAACACTGTGGGTGTTCTACCTCAAACCGTCAAGTCCTCACAACCAGGATAGACCATTAGTGGGGCAGCGGGAGGGGTTCACACTGATGAAGTATTACTCTCTAACTTTGTTCTGGAACTGCACAAGTAGAAAGAGTTCTTATTTGTACAGTACATTGGGGAGGAAGACCAATTACAGCCAGAAAACACCAGCCCATAAGCTGTGAGCACTCTAGGCCTGCCTGACCACACAAGAAACCTGGGGGACCAAGCAGTGCCACACCCTAACCAAACAATAGAGCTGAGAGTGAATAAACCTGTGTTTCCAGTCCTGGTTCTGCCTCTTCAATAACTTCATGACCTGGGCTTCAAAATTATAACCACTATCTGAGGAAAGAAAGACATGTCATAAATCATCTTCCTGTTGAGTATCTTCTTTAAGCTGACTATCCTACAAGACTGACCATCCTGTAGGGTTGTGACATCTTTTTTGATCGATAAGCTTAAGCTTAGACAGGTTAAATGGCTTCTCCAAGGACAGAAAGTACTAAATTGTGGGATTGGATTCCGAATCAAAGTCCTCTGACTGCAAGCACAGGTTTTTTCCCCTTAAATATATTCTTAATGTGAACACCTCCTGCTTCCTTCCCTTTTTAAAATAAGGATGTATTAACTAATTTCTAAGGTCTATTCAACTAAAAAATCCTATAATTCCTTCATCATTCTTTTTACCTCTTACTATAATAGCAAAATGACCATTTTTGTGACATGAATTTTTTACCCATTTACTTAACCAGCTTAATGGAACAACTTAAGTTCTCATGTCTATTCTCCATTCCTTTCCAACTTCCAGCTACTAACTCTCAAAAGGAGTAGGGAGAAACATTCCATTAAATACTAACTAATAACCTGCTTTTATTTCTCTTAAAAATTTAGTCCATGGGATTATGTTCAAGAGATATTCTTTAGAAGGAATTAGAATAAGTGTTATAAGTAATTAAATATCTTGAAATTATTTTTATTTCTCTTGGGTATAAATTTCTATTTCTTGTAGTTATAATAAACTATTTTGAAGGAAAAGATTTTTATTTTCATATTTTTATTTCTCTTGTTTGCGTTTGTAAATCTGATAGAAATTATTAAGGCAAATAAATTATTACTGTGGAGTATTTTGCTTCTATCTTTCCAGACCTTGATTTTTTATGAATGGAACTCCAGTTGGGGATGAGCCCATTTTACTTTAATAATTTAATTCTATTTCAATTAACAGACATATCAAAAGCCTTAGCATGTAAAGACAGTCTATTACAGACACCAAGGCCAAAGTTTTCACCCAAATAATCCTTGATCCTTTTTTTCCATCTTTTTATTGCTCTTAAAAAAACAAAATCAGTGATAATAAAAAAACCCAAATAACAAAATCACGCAGAAATTCTTGAGTTTTCATTTAGAATTCGTATCTACAGACCCCCTCCGTATTTCCCTTTATAATGAAGGATGTTTGTGTAAAAATATACTGATAAGTGCTAAGAAAGTAGAAGTACATTCTGTTGCTTCCAAACAGCTGGGGTCAGCAGGTGGGAGGCTGGGGCACTGAAGGGAAGGGATTCCTCAAGAGACTAAAACAAGGACAACATATGGGTTTCCCAGGGACCCCTAAACCCCATTAAATTGATGCAATGTGAGTGTGTGTGAGGAGGTAAATATACTTATTTTGGAAGGAACAGGCTCTATGGTTTTCTCGAAATTCTTAAAAGCTTCTGAAACCCGCAAAGATTCTAGAGTCACCAATGTGCAGACAGCCACACAAATTATCATTTGATTCTTAGATGCTGATTAATATCAAGTGGTTCTAAATTATTGCTTTTAAAATTATTAATTAGGGAATAACTGCTTGGTTTTTCTTCATATTCTTCATGGTTAATTTTACTCATGGTCAGTGGAAACACCAAACTCAGGGGAGGTGGGGAAGAGAGAGGGGGAGGAGGAATGGGATCCAGACTGGTATCCATCGGCCTTTCCTAAGCCAGGCCAAATAAACAAACAAACAAGATAAAATTCATTGGCTTGCCGTGAAAATTTAATTTGAAGACAAGTCTGCTTATCTTCTCTCCCAGCTAGATTACTCCCCTAGACCCATCTATCTAGGAATTTCTGAAGCTTCCAAGGTAGTAATCAGTGATGGCAATAGTTGAATACACTTAAGTAGCCTCTGAGAAGCAGAATTATTTGCTTTACCCTACATCTACCTTTTCACAGCACATTTTGAGTTTGGCCCTGTCCTATATCTCAATTCTAAAGATCAGTGGGGACTCTACCTTTACCGTGACCCTGGCACTAGATTTTTAAATGGCCTCCTCTGTCTTAAAACACCCTTATTTCCTATGGAAAAGTAAATTTGAATTGTTCCGGATGTGATGCGTTTAGGATATCCTTTCCTTTTTTCACTTCCTTAATTGTATTAATATTTTTCTGTTGGTTTCAAACATTCCCACCATCTCCATTCTCTCTACTGGTTTTAAGCTCTTTGAAGCCAGTCTTTCAAAGAATATGTTTTATTTTTCCTTTATAGTCTTCCTTCTCTTGGACCAATCATTGTGCTTTTCATAGTAAAAGTTTATTGAATAAAAACAAAGAGTTGGATTACTCTCCTGAGACTAAAGCATTTTCCTTGCATCTTAGAGCATACCTTCGACTTTTTCAAAATAAAAAACAAAACCAACCCAAGCATAGGGTGGGGATGTGGAGGGCAGGAGGTTAAGAGGAGGGCAGAGGTGAGTAGCGGTGCTGAAAGTGGGCAGTGCCTTCGTATCAGCCGAGACACCGAAGGTCTGCTCTCTGGTGGAGCTTGGGCCTCGCTGAAAGATGAGACTTAGGCTACCTCCTCTCCCATGGAGCAGTTCCTGTGCCTTTCTCAGAAATGCTTCCCTTTTCTTTCATATGCCCCACTCAGGAAATGTCATGACATAATAAAAGGTTTAAGCATTTGGCATTCTATTCTGTAATGGATCCTTTCTCCTTCCCTTGATAAATTTCTCTTTCCATTTAATTGAAAAATATTCTCCTGGAAGGGGTTAGAGTTTTTTCTCTCTTTCCCCCTGCTCTTTTTTTTTAAATAAAAAGTACTAGATGTTCTAGGTATTTGGTCTTCTCTTTTTCTCTCTAATTTTTATCTTATTAACAACAGAAGAGTAAGGTTACTTTTACTTTCATACTCCTCTCTAAGGGAGGTAGATGCTATTCCATTTTGAATAAGTGGAAGTATGAGTGCACCCGGGTGCAGGGCGGCTGTGCAGTTTTCAGAGAAGAGAGGCCATGGACAGGATGAACCACTGCCTCCTCCCAAAGTGTTTGCCTCAGGAAATTAGTGACTAGAAATTTTAGGTCCTTAAGTTCATGATACTCAGGCATATACAATTAGAAAGCTTTTTTAAGTGACTACTTTCTTTATAAAATTCTATTTCTTCAAGAGAGTTATGTAGTACAAGTCTTTTAAATTCAAATTTGCTACAGAATTCCAAAAAGTACAAAGCAATCCTTCTCAATTAAATCCATTTGTGACCCAGGTCATACCTAATTTCCCTTGGTAGTGAATAAAGTAATTCCTACTTAAAATACATCAGTTTTTGAGAATGCTTTCCTCAGTAAGAAACTCCGTAACTCATTTTAATAAGCTCTTATATTAAGTAAACAGAAGGACATTCACAAGTGCTAAATATACTTTCTTACTGTCAAGATATACGATTATAGAGTAGCTTCCTTCTGCAAACACAATAATTAATTCAAATTAAACTCTTGGCAACCCTTTCCAACTTGACTCTATCACACGCAATATTATTTTGGTGTATTCCAAAGAGTCTGAGATGAAAAGGAAGATGAATTATATGTTAGAATATAATATTGTAAAGCTATAAACTTCTCCGGTGGTCTAGTGGTTAAGATTCGGAGCTCTCGTTGCCACAGCCTGGGTTCATTTCCCGGTCGGGGAGCCATACCACCCATCTGTCGGTTGTCATACTGTGGCAGCTGTGTGTTGCTGTGATGCTGAGAGATATGCCACTAGTATTTCAAATCCCAGCAAGGTCACCCATGGTAGACAGGTTTCAGTGGAGCTTCCAGGCTAAGGCAGACTAGGAAGAAGGACCTGGCCATCAACTTTCAAAAAAATTGGCCATGAAAACCCTGTGAATAGCAGCGGACCATTGTCTGATATAGTGCCGGAAGGTGAGAGGATGGTGACAAAGAACTGGGCATGGCTGGCTCTGCTGTACACAGGGTCACTAGGAGTTGGATTGACTCAACAGCACTAACAACAAATAAATCTCGAGTGGAAGTAGTTTTTCTGTGCACAATCTTTAAATATATAAATTAATTAAATTTTATAAATGTAAATGCCAGCGTAAGCACCACATAGATCAAGATGTAGAATATCTCAGTACCTTAGGAAGCTCCCTCATGCCCCTCCCCACGTCAAGGCACAGAAGTAACCATTATTATAACCCTTATAATCGTGAGTTAATTTTTCCTATTCTTGGATTTCACGTAAGTAGAGTCATACACTATTTCCTCTTTTGAGTCTGTCTTCTTTTGCTGAACATTATGTCTGTGAGAGTCATTTAAGTTGCTGCATGTAGCAATGGTTTGTTCTTTTTCATTACCAAGCAGCATGAATAACGCACAATTTATTTAATCATTCTGCTGTGGATGGACATTTGAGTCAAACTCAGTTTTGGACAATTATGAATAAGGTTCTATCTATATTTTTGTACACGTCTTTTCGTGGATATTAGAACTCATTATTGTTGAGTACACTCCCCAGTTCAGACTTGTTGGGTCATAGGTATTTCAGTTTTACTATATAGCCAAATTATTTTTCAAAGTGGTTGGAACAATAGATACTCCCAACCAGCAATGTGTAAGAGTTCCAGTCACTCCACATTTTCACTGTCATTTTGTATTGTCAGTTATTTTCTTGTTAAACAATCCGTTGTGTGTATTGATACATTATTATAGTTTTAATTTGCATTTCCCTGATAGTTAATTTCTGAGCACCTTTTTTTTTTTTTGAGGAAGACTAGCCCTGAGCTAACGTCTGCCAATCTTCCTCTCTTTGCTGAGGAAGACCGGCCCTGAGCCAACATCCGTGCCCATCTTCCTCTATTCTATACATGGGACACCCACCATAGCATGGCCTGCCAAGTGTTGCCATGTCCACACCCAGGATTTGAACTGGCGAACCCCAGGCCGCCAAAGCAGAACATGCTCACTTAACCACTGCACCACCAGCCGGCCCCTCTGAGAAACTTTTTATATGCTATTAGCCATAATACTAGTTGTCTTCAACAGCCATAATCGCTCAAAAATTCCTTTTGGGCTTTAGTCTCTTACTATCTCTTAATATTCTTGTCACTGTTTCCTTTTTGTTAACTGTTTTCAAGCTCAACCTAGACTTGCTAAAGTTAAAAATCACTGCAAGGACGGACCCTCTCATTTCTCAGACTGTAGGAGTCAGTTTCAGAACAGAAAATGATTGTCTTTATGCTTATGGTCTGACTTTTACTAATGTTTTTCTTTTAAATAGGAGGCTTGAACCTAATTATAACTTGTCTGTCTTTTGGTAATAGTGACAAAAAGCAGAAAGAAACAAGGAAACAAAATTACCACAAATATCCTGTAGTAAAATTTTGTCAATTTATAAGCTATGTCAGAGATGGTGCTTTTTTTTTTTTTACTATCATGGTTAAATGTACTTTATTAAGGCTAGAATGAGTTGCTTTCAGATATGAAGAGTTCCTATCACCAAACATATTCAAGCACAACCTGATGACCATTTGCCAGAGAATAAGAATGAATTTTTCCACTTAATTGTAAGGTAGATTAGTTGTATTTTAAGTTTCCTTCAAGAGGCTGGCCCCATGGCCGAGTGGTTAAGTTCGTGCACTCAGCTTCAGCAGCCCAGGGTTTTGCTGGTTCAGATCCTGGGCGTGGACATGGCACCGCTCATCAGCCCATGCTGAGGTGGCATCCCACATGCCCCAGCTAGAAGGACCCACAACTAAAAATACACAACTATGTACCGGGGGGCTTTGGGAAGAAAAAGGAAAAATAAAATCTTTAAAAACAAAGATTCCTTCACACTAAAAGGTAGGTTAATTATAAAATATGGAAATTCTTCCTTATGAGACAAAAATTTCAGTCATGTGCCTTTTTAAGATGCTGAATTTTCATTAGCTTACATCATCTTTACAACTGTTACTGCCCAGGTGGTTGTCTAACCGCTGCAAGACATGCCAATAGTCAGGAGGCAAGGTGGTGGGAGACAAAGGACTTTATCACAGCTTGCTAGCAAGAGGGAAGATGGCCACCTCATGTCCGAAAGAACTATCTCCCAGAACAAAGACTACAGGCAAGTTATATACCGCCGGTCTCCAGGTGGGGAAGGTGGCTCCTCTCTGGGTGGGGCAGACATCTGGTCCCAGTTCCTGAGAGTCCTTTGTTTTACTGGATATGCATCAGAGAACGGAGCAGCTGCCCTACACCCTGATCTTTCAGTTGTCATTGATGATGGCTATCAGCATAGACTCTCTGTCCGGGGGTCATCACATTCCTAAGCAACTCAAAAGAACAAAATTATCATCTTAAAGCTGCTGGGAGGGGCCACAAAATCTACAGAGCCTGTCTGGGGTAGTTAGTCAGAGGTCATTTAAAGTTACCAGATGGTTTCTTTTCTACAATATGGCTTCCCTCATGTCAACCTTGTGTTGAGCTGGTATCACAACCACTGTGAACAATAAGCTATAAAATTTTTATTTTTACTTTATGGATGAAGAAAATGGAGCACTAACATTATTCCATCTGGTCAGTCTATAAAGTGGCAGGGTCTAGATAGAGTAGGTCCAAGTTTCCCTGGCACAGATTTTGGTTTTCAGTCACCATATCTCAGGGGCTGGAGTTTATGACCCCATAGAACAGGAGTAGCAAATAGACATCCAGGTGCAGGTGCAAGGTTTGTCACGTGCTCTTCATTATATATGTATATATATATATATTCACTTGGAGGATTTACAGGAGAGGAAATATATGGTGTTGAGCTGAGATCATATACAGAATAGAATGCAAAAGGCGAAAATTGAAAAGGTAGAAATTGAAAAGTGGTAACTGCGATGAGGTTTGGGTTAAGGTGAGTATCTCTGGAGCTGGGGAAGAATCAGACGGATAAAGAAACACAATGAACATACTGTTAAGAGAGAATGAGTGCAAAGGTCTGTATAGTTAGGTGAAGGACATCTGTGAGCATCCCATTGGCTGTGTGTTGTGGCCGAGAGTGAGACAGAAGGTGCAGTTTGACTACGGGCCTGTAACACTCTCAGTATGCACATTCGACATGCCTTTTCTCTAAAGTTACAGAGAACGTAAATATCCGGGACAAATCCTTCAAAACATAAGAAGAAATACAGGAAAAAATTAAAAGAATATAGCTACTCATTATTCAGCTGAAACACTGTCTTTATACAGACCTTTAAATCAGTTACTTTGAATTAAAAAAGTCCCAAATTGTAAGTACGGGCTTGGTAAGGTAGGGAAATATATTGGGCTTTATGTTCAATTGTAAAACTCAGACCCCCCCCCCCACCCGCCCAAAACTCTTTTGTGCTGTATACATGTACTGAAAACCAGATGGAAAATCCTGTCCATTTTTTATTGTCTTTTTTATCACTTGCCAAGTCACGGCCACCTGTGGCTCTGTCTTGGCAGCTCTGTGTTTAATAGGCCAGACGTTCTGTTCACAGGAAGGGCCTCCTGAAAACTAACTGAAAAGCAAATAATTCACATGACCAAGGTTCTGATAATAAGGATTTGCTGAATACATAATTTGACGTGTTTTGCTTTGAGCAGACACAGTATCCAGTGCTTTTGTTGGCATCACTGCCAAAGACTTTTGCACACAAACAATTAGTTGTAAGTCGTTTGATTTTCCACACAGGAAACCCAGCACGGAACAGCCAGTCCTCTATAGACATATCTTCTCTTTTCCCATTGTTTTCGTTCTGTTAAACTCCAACCATTAACACATTAATGGACTAATGACTGGGACCTGAGACCCCTTAGGAGTGTAAAATTCTCCCCACATTTAGTTCAAAGGCCTTTCAGCATCACCTCAAGTGTAAGAAGGGCCTAGATGACTCAGTAAATAATCTGACCAGAGATTGTAGAAGTAATAAATAGATAAGGTGCATAATTGGCTAGCTCTTCCTGAAGATTCGAAATGATGCCATATTTTTCTCTATTTTTGGTAGTCTGAAATATGTCTTCATCTTTTAAAATGGTTTCTTCTGCACTTTGAATCCCTTACGCTAAAGGTGGTGGCCTGGTTTCTAACACTGCATCTCATTAGTCATTTAACTTTGGGGGAAGACACTTGAGCTCTCAGGTCTCCATTATGCTCACGTGTAAGACGAATAGGTCAGAGAATTGATCCTGAGGCCACTTTCTGTGGTTCTCAGTCTGGTCTGCACGTGGTATTCACTTGGGGAGCTTTAAAAAACGCTGTTGCCGATGTCCTACCTCTGTAGATTTTAATTTAATGGTCTGGCCTGGTACAAAGCATGAGGAGAAGGATATAAAATCTTGACTGCACAGCCCTGAATTACCTGGGGAGGTTTTAAAAATCAATGCCTAGTCTGCAGTATTTCCTAAAACTTCCCAGGTGATTACAATGTGCTGCCAACATTGAGAGTGACTGCTCCAAAACAACATAATCTGTCATTTGACAAAAAATATTAAGTAGATACGTGGGTATGTTAGTGCTGCACAGTGTATGCTTGGAAGATTGCTCATGCCATCTAGGCTGATTAAATTTTGCAGTGCTACACAACTCTAAGCAAACTTAGTCATTAATCTGTTTACTCAGAAAACATTTACTGACTACTCACTATGTACTACTTCTTTACTAAGTACCTAGAAAATCATGTTTACAGTGTTGTCACTTGTATTAAAAGGTTTCTTGAAATCACAAAATTAGAAAAATTGCAGTACTTTGTATTATGGGAGAAAACCAAACTTCACTTCCAGACTAAGAAGCTTATAAATATAACTCACTAATTCATATGATTTAAAAGTGATCAAAAAAACAAAAACCAAAAACAAACAAGCACTATGGTAGGCAGTATAATTTCTCTCCCCAAAGACACCTGCATCCTAATTCCCAGAACCCTTGAATACGTTGTGTTACAAAGCAAAGGGGAATTAATGTTGCCAATCAGCTGACCTTGAGATGTGGCACATCTCCTGGATTATCCAGGTAGGCCCAGTGTAATCACAAGGGTCCTTATAAATGAAAGAGGAGGCAGGAGAGTCAGAGGAAGGCAGTGTGTGAAAGACTTGACCCATGGTTACTGGCTTTGGGTGAAAATGGAGGAAGGGGCCATGAGCCCAAAGAATATAGGCAGGCTCTAGAAGCTGGAGATGGTAAGAAAAAATGTTTTCTCCTAGGACTTCCAGAAGGAACATAGCCTTGCTGACACCTTGATTTTAGTCCAGTGAGACCACTTTTGGACTTCTGATCTCCAGAATTGTAAGTTAACAAATTTATGTTGTTTTTGCTCAAGTTTGTGATAATTTGTTACAGCAGCCAAAGGAAACTAATACAAATGCTTGTATGATAGATAATGCGAAAAAAATACTCGCTGAAATGCTCATACTTTGGCTTGTGAGTAAACTCCTTTCTCATCCCATTCTCCACTTTCCTCCTCCACCCCCAGTTAGATGAAACTTCTTCTTCCTGTCCCTCATATTTGCTTCTAGTAACAGTGATATTGGGGCAATGGTGAAGCAGAATTTGATTTTCATATAAACCTTGGAGGGACGTGAAAGAACAGAATCCTTACTATGACATGCTGAATTGGGAAAGGATAGAAAATAATGCAAGAGATTTTATTCAAAAAAATGAAAATATTTTTGTAGTAGCTAAGGAGTTACTCTGTTATTTCTTAAAATGGAAGCAAGGAAAGGGAAAAATTGTTAATATAAGAGAGAAAATTCTAGGTAATCTAGGTGAAGGAAATGATCTTCCTTATGGCTTAAGGATGTGAAAAAAAATTATGGGACTCTATGAGGACCTGCAGGTTTTGCTCTTTTGTGTTTCATTTGCTTGGTTGGGTTTTCAACTGTTAAGTGATCAGGAGAATTAGAAGTAGCAATAAGGTCATATTAAGGAAATGGCAAAATTATGAACGTGAACTCAATTCAGTAGCTATATCTAAAACAGTGGGAATTGGGTGCAACCTCTAAGGAATATCTGAATGGAGAAAATATCTGTAAAGGAGTTGGTGACTTGTATGAATGGAAAATAAACGCTGAGTTTTAGTTAGCACATCATACTCTCGTGGTTCTTTCGGAGGCAGAAGACTGTGAAACTGTCAAACACAAAATAACCATTCACATAATGATAAAGACAAGTTACATGTATGTGAGTGGCCTTCATTGCTCTGTTGTTATTAAACTAATTAACTCCTAGTAATTTGAGACCAATGCTTTAGTAGCGTTTTTTTTTTTTTTCTCTCTGAATGTTTGAAGAAGTGGGAGAGGAGGAGGGGATAAGGGTGGGAGTTGGGAGAGGGAGAGAGTAGGGGCAGGTTGAAGAGGGAGAAGAAGCTAGCAATAAGTTCAGTGACTATTCCTGTTATCAGCCAACTTTGAGGACAGTGCACTAACTATAATAGGCTATAGTGCACACTTTATCACAGGTGTTAAATTTGTTAAGATGTTGAATTATTTGGTAAATATTCTCAAGTGCATCCAAAACAAGCATGAGTTTGGAAGTCGAAATATTCATGTTCTAAATAAAGTCTGAATTGCTTCAGGGGAAAAAATCACAACTTCACAAGTGGGCTAATAATCTGACATGACAGAACCTCCAAGAGATATCACAGCAACACCTTGGCCTTTGAGCAAGTCTCTGATGCCTGACTTCATGCAGCCTTACCATGCAGCCTGGGTGTGCAGTCCAATTCACTATTTGCTAGACTTCTCTGAGCCTCATTTCTCCAATCTGTGAAATGATGATGATGACAATGATGTAATCATAATAAGGATAATCATATCAATAAAAGCAAACGCCTGTAAGTTGCCTTTTTAAACACCACATACTTTCCTTACATTAACTAATTTTATCCTCTAAACCCCTATGAAGACGATATTATTCCTATCCCTATCTTACAGATGAGGGACTGCGGTGCACAGAGGTTAAGTAGTTGCCAAATGTCACACATCTAGAAATTGTGAGAGCTGGTACATGAACCCAGAATGCTGCCTACTCAGCCTGTGCTCCGAACCAGCGCTCTGTGATGTTCCCCCCTTCCCCATGGGCTGTCATGGAGGTTTAACTGGATAAACAAGATGTGCATATAGCAATGTCTTCTCCCTTTCCTCCTTCTCTCTACTTTTTCCCTCTTCTTCAGATGGTTTTTAAAGACAAGAGGGGAAATATTACCATCTTCTTGTATTCAACTACTCACTGGATTAATATCTTCTCACATTTTCTAATATTAAAATATAATTAAACATGTAACACAAACTAACCCCCAATAGCAGGCTTTTTGAGCTTTGGCACTGTTGACATTTTGGACCAGATAATTCTTTGGGGTGGGTGACTGTGCTTTGCATTGTAGGATGATTAGCGGCATCCTTGGTCTCTTGTCCTCCACCTACTAGAGACCCCCTCTTCCGAGTTCAGAAAACCAAAAGGTCTCCAGACATTGCCAAATGTCCTCTGGAGAGAAAAATTAACCACAATTAAGAATAACTGCTCTAAAGCAAGAAAAATGCAGTGTATCTGTTGTGCAGAGTATTGATTATGTTAGAAATGTTAGTTGTTGAATGAAAGTTGGTTTTAAAAAATTAACTTTTTAAATTTTAGTAAGTCTACTCTGCAAAGTCTTATCCTTGCCATATTCTTTGAATATCAATTTTCTCATCTTTTACTGTTTGGATTGGAAAGATCTGGAAAAATATAACTTTCACCCTTAAATATAGGAGAAAGAATTGGGGAAAAAGAGTAATGAAAAACATTTCTTTAAATTATTAGGTTAGCAGCTAATTTTTCACATTTACTCTTGGAGGAAATGATTTTCTTTTATAGGACAATCACCAATACAGTGATTTGGGCAACGGGAGTTAGTAACTCAGTCAACTACCTCATACGGTTTCGCAGTTAAATGAGGAGGGCGTATCAGTGATGAGCTTTCACTTAGTTTAGAGCCGTTCAGTTAAGAAAGTGGGGATCTGTTTGGATACAGCAGAGAGTGGCTCATACTAAAGACTTCATTCCCGTTTTCGCCAGAAAAAAACGCGTCTCCTGTCTTCCCCGTACTCCCCGCCACCCGCGAATGTCGAATGCCGTAGTTTCCCTCCCTTTCACCATACTGCCTGAGTTACAGAGAGTGGAAGGAGATCTAGGCACGGGGTCCCAGAGGACTTCTTCCTGGCTCAGGATGTGGGATTTCGGGGTGTGCTTGTACATACACATACCAGGTGGAGTTTTGTTTTTTATGTTTTTGTTTTTTGAAAATACTTGGCAAAAAGTATTTGTTACTCCCTTTCAATGAATGAAGACTGATGTTTCACCAAGAAGTTGTCTTAAAATAATCACATGCATATCATAACCATAAGAGTTAGGATACAAAGATAATTTACATAACAGAAAAGTTCGTCCAAGTTTGTGAAGTAACAATGAAAAACAAATATAGGTGAGAAATGATTGACTCAAGAACAGTTTAATAGAAGAAATACAGAAAATTCTATATATCTATATATCTTTAGATTTTTCCATCCATTCATCTCTGAGGTACTTGTATTAATGATTTATCTTGCCATTCATCTATCACAAAAAAAAAAAATGAATGTGAAGCACTTAGTAGAGAGCTTAACACATATTAAGACCTCAGTATATATTAGTTATTATTGTTATCTATCACTTTCTGACTGCCTCTAAGGATCTTGAGATGGTTAAGTTGAAGTGATGGGTCAGCAAAACCTGCATGTGAATAACTGGAATGTAATAACTACAGCCAAGAATACACTTGAGGATCTAAAAAGGAGTGCAATTTTAAAAGACATATTTTAAGGATATAGGAAACAAAACAAGTGCAGGAGAAAAATAGGAAAAAGGCAGAACTGAATGCAATAACTGGGGCATAATTGAGATCATTTAGGATGGAGATTGGAAAAAATTACGTACAGGAACTCCAGAAAATCGTGGAAATGGGTAAATAGTAATAGAATACAATGAGGAAAGGGGAATTTAGAAAGGTGATATTGAATAATAAGATTATCCTTAATGTTTCTTTGTTAATCACAAAGGAAAAGACTCTTAAAATTCTTAAACTCTCTCAAGGGAGGGCTCGAACGTTGTTTTAGACAGCTGTAATTAGACTGGGTTTCCTCTTGAAAAGGATTCTGGATCATCTCCCATCAAAGCTAAATCATTACGAAATAAGATTGCTGGGAAGAAAAATATTTTAAGGGATTACTCATTTGGTTTATTAGACCTACTTAGATTTAATGAGTTCATATTCTTTTGGTGATATTAGTTGGGTCACTGGGTTTCATTCCTGAGGAAAATCTGTTCTAAGGCAACAGAGTAATGACAGTCAGGCCTAAAATGCCACATGATCTTACAGAGACTCTAAATGTCAACCAGTACAATGTGTTGAAACGTGATAACTGGAAGATTCCAAAGGCCAAGATGTTACATAAAACCTTTAATGTCAGGAAGTAATATATTACAAAATGTCATTCTTTCATTTTATGAATGAGACAACTACAGAGTCATTTTTAATAAGATAGCCTTCTCTTCAAAATAATATACATTTAAATATTGCTTATATCCATTAAAATAGGTTCAGTTTCGTTTACTCTGCAAATGGGACTTTAAGAAAAATATACTAACTCTTTACTTTTTATCATGTGCCTAACTGATAATATTGTCTATAGGAAATATATCTACTCTGTAATAGGAAATTTTTGCAACATGTAAATAAAACTTTCAAAACTTAAAAAAAATTTGAAATATATAATATTTTAATTTAATTTAATTTAATTTTAATTTAATATTATATATTTTAAATTTCTACATTATGTGAATATATAATCATATATAATGATGGAGGGTGCTGGTAGGGTAAAGGGATATTTCTGTACCTAGTATGAGATGTGTGTGTGACATACACAGCTCTAACAAAGATTCTCACTGTGTAATGACTTATATATAGAAAAAATGCTTTTTACTCATGACATTCTACGATTTAGCTTGTTAATGTTTTATTCTTTATAAATTTGCAGTATTACATGTTAATAGAGAATGAAAAATATTTTATATAAATGCTTTATAGAATTATTTCCTACTGTGTAGACACCATTGAGGGAATGTACCCTTCTAATAACTAGAGGGCTCTTTTTCGTTTTGTTTTTTTTCTCTTCTTTTCCCCAAAGCCCTCCAGTACATAGTTGTGTATTCTAGTCGTAGGCCCTTCTGGTTGTGCTATCTGGGACCTTCAGCATGGCCTGATGAGTGGTGCCATGTCCGCGCCCGGGATCTGAACCAGTGAAACCCTGGGCCAGCGAAGCAGAGCACGAACTTAACCACTCCGCCACGGTGCCAGCCCCTAGAGGGCTCTTTTTAATTGTATAAATGTATAGAAAGGGCTGGTGACAAATTCAACAGTTATGATAGCATTTTAGTCTTGTGGCTTCTTTTAGAAACAATACTAACTTCTCAATCTAGAAAACTCTTCTAGGATTTACTATAGAAATCTCTTCCAAATTTATAAACTTAGTTATACCAGGAGGGTTAACTGGCCTTCTGGACCTTCATTGACACAGATCTTAAAACTGAGAGTACACTGGCCAAAGTTCACCTTAGTCCAGCTCCATTGCAAAACTTATTCTTAGGGTAAAAATGAGTGAAGAGTCCTAAGTAGAAAGAACAGTGACTAAAACTGTTTTTGTTTCTTTTAAAATGCTTTATCAAAATCTTCAGAAAGGTGGTTGAGGTAATCTCATCGAAAAAGTGATATAATAATGTCACCTAGCAGGTTTTGCTGGCTTGTTAGCTCCAAGTCTGCTTCAGGGAATCCCAGTAGTGAGTACCATCTTCTCAACCTACTCATTTCCTTGAGGTTTGAAAGTAACTTCTCAGATGAAATGGCTCGCCATATATTAATTCAGTGCAGATAAATGTCAATCATTATCTGAAAGATAATTCCTGGAGATACAGATGTTCAAATACCTGCTATAGAGCTTTGTTAAACAGTAGAGGTCTGAAATGAGACAAAATTCATGAAAGCCATTTTGAGATGAGCTTATCATGATTGAGTAGTTCTTTTCTTTGAGTCGTACGAAATCTATATGGACTTTTGACAGTAATAGTTTTGCCTAGTGGATGCTACACTTCATTATAACAGCTTTAATATAATCAATGATGAGTTATAATATTTTCTAATATCTTTTTGGAAAGAATTGTCTAATATGCTGATAAAAAATGGCCACGCTAACAGTATTAGTAATGTCTTGAAAAAAACAATGTTCCATAAAACATCCATTTTGGGGACACATCAGTAACGTCTGGTTAATGGATTGATCTTTTTGGTCAAATGTCTCTGCTGCCTACTCAATCTAGAAATATTTTAAGACTCTGATCCATATAAATCCTACGTTTTACTTGCAATACTATCAGCTGAAATAAGTAGTTCAAGAACCAGTTCAAATGTTTCCACTCTAATGGCACAGTAAAATCTAGCATGTGTATCAGCAGTGGCTCAAGGCTGAAGGGAATCAAGCACACAGCTGTGGAAACAATGCTACTAAAATGCCTAGGGGGGTGAAGAGGGGAGTCTGGAAACACTAGCTGAATCA
This sequence comes from Equus quagga, assembly GCF_021613505.1. Taxonomy (NCBI): domain Eukaryota; kingdom Metazoa; phylum Chordata; class Mammalia; order Perissodactyla; family Equidae; genus Equus; species Equus quagga. The sequence goes on from NC_060274.1 coordinate 70,632,473, forward strand.
ACATCTTCTTTTGTTGCTCCCTGAAAGGTGAATGACTTGGGATAGTTACATAGAGTACAGAGTGGACATCAGCAGGAAATGAGACTGCCTCTTCAAACAACAATGAAGAAATGTCAATCCAAATTTTGAAAAATTTGTGCCGTTTAATACTAGTGATAGAGTTTGCAGTCCATTCATCTTTTCACTTTTTGATATTCCTAAGAGTGCAGGCAGGAAAGTTTGAAGCATGTAAACCAACATAGCAATATTCCGTGAAATCAATTCATTTAACTAGAGAACTTGTGAAAAGGTATACAGACAGAAAGATTACTTAAGATATGTCAAAAAGTTTATCTTTGAAGCAGATGGTGGAACAAAACAGGAAACTGTCGCTAGACTGTAATTTCACTAACAGAATTTAACCAATGAACAATGACTCATGGTTTTGGTGCTAAGTAATTTCGTAATTTGGTAAGTTCCTAAGAGGCAGCTTTGCAGAGCATTTCTGTATCTAGATTCAGAGCTCTAAACTTAGATTTGAAACTTTTTATCTATGAAATCAATGCAAAATTCTGTTCTTTCGGGAAGTTGTGGCAGTAAATATCACAATGACATATTTGGGTTCCTAAAAGTGTAAGAAACATAATATGCCACTGGTCATGTTTTCTTCTATTTAGAATGTGTTCTATGAAGATGATCTTCTGATATCTAACTCTTTAATTTACATCTAGTTAAAACTGGATTTCAGAGGCCGGCCCTGGGGCCTAGTGGTTAAGTTCCCCCGCTCTGCTCTGGTGGCCCAGGGTTTCCCCAGTTCACATCCTGGATGCAGACATGGCACCACTCATCAGGCCATGCTGAGGTGGCATCCCACGTGGCACAACCAAAAGGACCTTCAACTAGAATACACAACTATGTACTAGAGGGCTTTGAGGAGAAGAAGGAAGGGAGGAAAAAAAAGAAGATTAGCAACAGTTGTTAGCTCAGGTGCCAATCTTTGAAAAAAAAGAAGGATTTTAGTCCATTCCAGCTATATCAATTCTGCAATGGAGCCTACAGTCTGTTGCTTGCCAGATCTGGTACTGAAAAAAATGTGCAACTACCTAACTATTAAAATATGCAATATCAAACAAATAGTATGTCTTCTCATCCAAATGCTAAGTTCCTTTTTCATAAGGATTCTGTTCAAGTTACTAGGTGATATTATATTTATTAGTAGATTCCATGAGATACTGGCAATTAACCACTGGGCAAACAAATTTTCAATGAAAGAATAGAGTAGGATAACGTTACCTTAATCAGGGCCTCTTTCACATTTTGAGACTATTAGCAATGCCAAAACAGGGCATAAAAATTGTGGATTATTTTAAATATTATATAATTGAGTATAAATTTGTCAAACTATAAAGTTTAGCATAAGAAAAAAATAACTGTTCTTTAAGTTAGCTCAATCTCTATTTGAACTCTTTATTTCTGATGACAGAAAACATGATTTTGGTCAATGTTTTATGTCTCTCATTTTATGAACTTAGATGTACAAAAAGCAACTTTTTTTATAACTCAATTTAATTCCTATTTCAAGTTTCTATTCTACATTTAGGCAGAAAATGTAGTCAATTCTCATATATCATGGTGGTATGCTAGTCCTTGCTTTGGGAAAAGCCATCTTTTCCTTGGTTCTTAGCTTCTGTTGAAATTGGTACGAGCAAGATGTTCGGTTTTCTATCTTGTTCTGTGGTGACAGCCCCCTTCAAGTTGCCATACACTGAGATACTCTTATTTTTACCTGGGCTGTGGACTATAATCCATGCTCATTTCCTCAGACTTTTTTTTAAGTTGTGACCTTAAGATGTCTTAGAATCAATTCACTGACGTTATCCTCTCCTTGGACACACATGGAAAGTTCACCTGATTCCCCTCTCCTCTGCAAGGCCACAAAAGATTCTGGGCTGCCTTGGGTTGGCCTTGACCATGGACAATGGACAGCCTTTGCAGTGATCTCTTCTCTTTTACTTTTATTACATTATGACATGTGAAGTTTCCAAGGTATCGCTGCCCAGGTTTCCAGAAAGAGATTGGGTACTATTCTTTTCTCTGAATATTCAAATTTTGAAGTAATACAATATGCAACTGATCATGCTGCCTTGTCTGTCTCCTTTCTCTCTGGGCATAATCAGGAGAGGAGGGCAGGGTGTAGGACTCGTTCAGAGAGACATGCATGTACAAGCTATCACTCTCCTGCTTCTTCTTCTTACTCTCTCTCCAATTCTTGGATTCTTAAGCTTAGGGTAGGAAAACTGACTCATAATAATTTATTCTTCTCAAATATATTATTTGTACTGATATCTGCTTCCTTTCATCTTATTGTCTCTGTCAGGAGTTTCACAAATTTATTCTGAAGTGGGAAGGTTGAGGATTGACTCTTTCATTACATCTTCTCTGGGTGAGCTATGACCTCAACTTTCTGAAGTAAGAGGCTAACGCTACCCTAGCTGCTGCCTAAAATGGGGGTACAATCCTGATTCAAAAGGAAGTTACTGAGGTCTAATTGATCTATGAGTCATATGAAAATATTATTCGCACTACACTTCCGTTTACAAGTAAATGTAAATTAATTAAAAGTAAATTAACAAGAGCAAACATTTGGAATATTTATAAAGGCATAAAGTGATTAGGTATAGACTCATTTGGAGATAACGCCAGAAGTCTAAATTTAAACATTTGCCTGAAGGTGAGGCCCAGGCAAAATAGTTCTCCGGGCCCCACACGACGGCTCCTGCCTTGACCCACTCAAACATGAAAACAGAAGTACTGACAAGGAAAGCAAATCATGTCAAAATCAATCTATTCACAACAGTGTATACACAGTTAAAGTCCAACCCCAATGCAATTGGCTGGAAAGTCTTCAAAGTGAAAATTTTTGTGAGCCTGTAAGGCATACATAGGTCACAGAATTTCAACATGAGATTTGAAAGGCAAAGTTTATGTTCTTGAGTGAAGTGGCATTTGCTATAAAAAGCAATAAAGTACTTTATTTGAGGCTAAGTGACACACTGTTTGACAAAGCCAGTGAAGAAGAAAAATCAATCTCTGCTTTTAATTTAGCTTAGAAAGGCATTTTTTACCTATCTTTTCATGTGTCTGCTCACCATTCAATTTTTCATTAAGGTTTTTAGTTTTTCAACCACGATTACATTGTCTGGAACAATAAGCAGCTGGATTAGAATAGATAATATCTTTTTCCTTTAAAATTAAGATATTTCTTTTGTGTCATAGTTATCCAGCTTTTATGAGAGAAAGAAGGCAATGAAGAGGTCTGGCTCTCAACAGTCTTTACATGGCCTCATTACCACTCTTAAAATATGTCAAGTAGAGTCTCATCTCCAATTTAGAACACACCTTTGAGGTCTAATGTTCCCTAGCGTAAAAGCCCATTAATATCCTAAATTTCCAACATTATTAAGAGACTCTTCCCTTGATAGACGTATACTACTTCTCTTTTATAAAGAAATGTGAGCCGGTGATTCCTCACACCACATAGGCAAAAATGAAAAGTCATACATAATCAAATAGCCCAGAGACAATACTAAACTTTGAGTATTATATTGTTATTTTCCATATGTCTTGTCTTTGCTTCTCTTTTCCTTTTATTTTTATTTCTTTTCCTCCTTCTGTTTAATAATTGGACTAATAAACTCAGTTTTGTATCCATCTCTGTGTTATGAACACTTATATCATTAAGTGTTTTTCAAAAATGTGATTTAAAAAAATGGATATATAATACTCAGAGGTATGGATGTATCACGTTATTTTTTTTAATCATTTTCTAATGTTTGATATTTGGGTTGTTTCTAATCTGCTATTATAAATAGCTCTGTAAAAATATCCTTATAATTAAATCTCCATGTGTTCTTCTAATTAGTTCTTTGGGATAAATTTCTGGATTTGGAACTAAGAGGTCAGAGTGATGAGCATTTTTATGCTTTTTGATCATGTTAAATTGCTCTCCAGAAATTTTATACTGACTTAGACTTCCACAGAAAATGGTTACTTTAAGAGTTGAAGTTAAGTGACCCTGCAGGTTGGCATTCTGCCTGCTGGAGGAAGAGATGTTTTCGTTAGGATTCGGTGGAATAATTTGTAATAATTCATATGGTATTGACTATTATTGTGTTACGTTAACCTAAATATGGCATCCTGTTTGGGGAGGGACTATACATTATGCAAGGAGAGAGAGAATAGTTTTTGTCTTTGTATTTCCTAAGAAAATCCAAAAATATTGTGTTTAAGTGAAACATACAACTCATAATCCCAATCCATACTTTCAGCCCCCCGACATTTTCCCAGAAACTTGAATCCATAGTCACACAGAACTTCTGACTATTCTGGGAACAGTTCTCTTCCGTGCTTCTGCTCAGGTTGCTTATAACTCCTGGAATACTCTTACCTGGTAGAAGTCCTTCTGTTATTATTCAATGCTTAATTCAAATCTATTTCCTTGGCAAAGGCTTCCAAGAGATCCTCCTTCAACTCTTTAGGATCAGTTTCTTGTTGCTGTCTTTTATTTCTGATAATATCTTTCTTCCACCTAATTAAATATTGATTTTCAAAGTTTTCCAAAACTAGATTGTAACTACCAAGTATTCATGGTTGTATTCACAACACTGTCTAGCTCAGAGCTTTGAATGTTGTAAATATTCAGTAAATGTTAACTGAATTGAACTGAAATGACATATAACAAGGAGATAATAGTATCTGTCTTGTAAAATCCATTCCTTTAGGTGTCCATGTGTCATGCTGCAGGACTGGGGAACTAGTTCTTAGATTAATATGGTGTAGGATAAGGAATAGGTTTTACTGGGAAAAGGAAAATTTCATATAGAGAAGGGAAAGCGTGAGTTTCCCTGATCCTCCCATCATGCATTTGAGAGTCATGCAGAGGATGGGGCACAGCTGGCCCACCGCTGTGTGGGTGTGTTTTCTGGTGGACAGACCTCACTCTCACTTCAGTTACACTCTTATGGGGCAGTCATGAGAACAACCTCATCTGTGGGATAATACGCACCAGGCCCCAGGCAGTCTGGATTTGAGGTACCAGCTGTCTAATAAGTTATCTGGAAATGCCAGCCACCCAGCGTCAGGAGATTTTTGGACCAGTGAGGTATTACAGGCTCTCATGCTGGGAGAAGGGAGACACTTGTCCCTTTGGAAGCTGAGTTTAGGTGCAGCCTTCCAACTAGGGTATGAAGATAATCTTCTCTCTCTTTCTCTTCTCCAGCATCCCAAAAGGTTCCTTGTCTAGGCCACCCAGAATGGGCTCCCAGGTCATTTTCAGACAACTCTGCTCATTGTCCCATCAACCATTCTCCTTTACGTAGGACACCTGTTGAGGCATACACCAGATCACCTTTCTATTTGTTTCCCTGACATTTCTGACTTGTTTTTCCAGCAAACATTTAAGTACTTTTGCATGTTAGGTGCTGTGATAAGTGAAAGAGAAATAAAAATAGTCTGTTCCCATGAAGAATAGTCTGTTGTCCAATGGAGCTCTGTTACTATTAACTCAGAAGCAAGTTTTGAAATAATTCTGTTTTAGACAGAAAATTTTAACTTTTCAATAGTGGCTTATTAGTCAAATTCAAAGGGAGAATAAAGCCAATCATAAGAGTTAAGATGGAAATATTACAGGTGTTAATTGTGCTAAACAGCAATCTCTATGAATATAATCCATCTTTCTTGACAATTTTGCTTCTTTCTTAAATGCAAACTCCCCTGTTTTAACTTTGAACTCATACCCTCTGCCTGGGGAGCCTCTATGTGAATTCATGGGTTATATGGAAATATAGTCACTTCTGAAATGAAAACTAAAATTTTAAAGCATATATTTACCCATAATATATCCATTTAAGTTTTTCTGGATTTGCGAGATTTAAAATCAATGAGATGCATGAGGACAAGTTATTTGCAGTAATAAAACGTGTTATACTAACACAGATTCCCACGATGAACTTTTACCCTGTGATGAAGCGCACACGGGCTCCTGGTGTTCTCTGTGGCTCCACCGCAGCTGCTCGGCCCTTCTTCCAAAGCTGTGGTGGACTGAGGCGTGAAGCTTCCTCATCTCCAACCCGAGAGTTACTTCAGCGGCTGACCTGAGCCCCTCTGCACTCTGGGTAGCGAAAATTAATTTTTTGTTGTGAATGCACCAAACAGATTATTCCAGGGATGGATTTACTAAAGGACATGATAAAAATCACTAAGACACACTTGATGGCAAACACGGCAATAAACAACACACGCGTATTTTTATGGTCAAAAATATAGAGGGCAGATTTACAACTGTTCAGTGGATTTAGTGCTTCTTATTTAAATCACTCAGTTTTTGTGACCCTGTATTTTATGCCTCCTCTCTCTGGACTAAATGGATGTCCTATTTGGAGACTGTCCCTAGGGCTGCTCCCCAACTTCCCAGTATTTTTGAGTGACTTTGAAATATGCTTAGTCCACTGCTCCCATAACTGCTTATGGTGTATGTGAAAGGATCTGGCAAAATATTGGGGCAGAGCTGGTATCTTTGATATATTCTAATTTCCTTCACTCAGTAGTAGGCTTTCTGTAAATGTTGGAAGATGAGGATAATACTGTTCTATTAGGAAAACTTGTAGTTGAATCTTTTATCCAGAGATATTGAAGTTTTTCATAAAACACAACTTTGTTAATATTTACGGATCTATTAACATTTTTAAAAGAACAGACAAATATTAAATAAGACAAACTTCTCAGATTTCGGTAGACTCACTGTTTTGTATTTGGACTAAATTAGTATAACAAAAGATAAGCAAAAGTATACTAGTTAATACAATTCGATCTCTTTTGACGAAGTGAAAAGTAGGATTCGGATACAGAAGGCACAGCTGGTTCATTTGTACCCAGCATCAGCATCAGCTGGGCACCGTCTGCCAGGCCTGCAGGGATAGAGGAAGTAGTGAAGGTCATGTCGTGTCACTGGTGGGCACCTGGGCCCACTGCTTCCTGGGCAACCACAATGATCCTCCCAATGCTTGCAAATCTGGGACTCTATTTACAAATGCGCTTACCCAGAGCGCAGGGTTTGGAGCCAGACAAACAGGGTTAGCTAGCTAAGTGACCTTAGCCCAGTTGTTCACCTATCCGGTCCTAAGTTATTTTAGGTATAGACTGAAAATAATGGTAATATCTACATCGTAGAATCTTTGTTAGGCTAACGCCAATTTAGCACTTACCGCTCTTACTTAGAGCATTCAATAAATAGAAGCTATGATGCTACATTATGATTAAGACCTCTAGTAGAAGTATGTAAAGGTATTGGGTTCAAATAGGAGAGTGAAAAACTGCCTGGAAATGTGGCAAAGATTGCAGGGAGTAGCGGTAACTGAGTTGACTCTTGAAAGTTAGACCCAGAATTTTGCTCGTAAAGAGCAATCCTACAGGCTGATAAAAACATATTAAAATAAACAGTAGAAATACAAAACTGTAGTGAGATTTTTACCTATCTGAATTAATATATGTAAATCACTGAGCTCAGCATCACGCCTTCAAATATTTCTTATTCAACAAATATTAGTTCCATTCTTTCATATACCCACCTCTCTTCTCTAGGTTTTGTGTCTGTGGGAGGTTGAGGGGTAGAAGGGAGTCAAAGAGAATAGCCCTGGAAGGAAGAACAGGATTTGGGCATGCAATGATGGAGAAAGAGGAGCCCCATGATGGAAAAGTTTTATTTAAAGTCATAGAGGAGAGTGAGAGGATATAGGAAACCCTATGTCACAAAGAGTATGTGTCACCCATTTATATGGGACCAGTGAAGACATGGAGACTGATGACCTACATATAATTTAGTAACAGGAATTATGCTAATACCAACCTTAGGAGAAGAATGTGTGCAATATGAGACAGTAAGCCATTTGAGATTGAATTGCCTCCTTAGTAGTCAATCATTTTCTTTTCCATTTTATCATTTTAAAATAACTCTTATTCACTATTTGGTAGAATATAGGAAATACTGTTCTTTATTTGAATATTATTTTAGATGCAAATGCTTCAAAAAGATGCCATTGTAAGATACATAATGATTACTAACCCAAAAAGGAATTTATTCTATGAAAATGTATTTATATAAACACTAATGTTAAAAAGATTCTAGTTTTTTAGAAAATTGTGCAAGATGAACCTTAGGAGAAAATAACTGGTATGGGTTACATTTCAAATAATTTTAGACCATAAAAAATCGGTTGCAATTTTATTCTAGTTATACAGGGAAGGCAATTTTTGATATTAGCCATATTTGAAATCTTCTATCATTAAAATGTTTTTTTGAAACTCTTCAACATAGAGACATTATAGAAATAAGTGTATTTTAATGAGAGGGACTAGATCTGAAAAATCACATGGATCTTTCCTATTCAATATCTATGCTTTTAAGGTTGACTAATATGTATCTTAATGTTACAGTAATTTTTATGGTATTAATAGCCTGAATCTCTTAAAGGGAGACAAGAACTTCAGGATAATATACTTGAATTTAGGGTGAGCTCTTTCTAAGTCTGAAAAGTAGCTCTGTGAGCAGTGTACTGCAGGTGAAATGGCATTGGAATTGAGCAAGGAGCACAAGATTCTAGACTCTTCTCACCACTTGCTTTCTAATCTCTTGGCTTGGGCAAATCTGCTAGCCTCCCTTTTCTTTTCTCTATATAACAGTTAATAATACCAGCACTTACATGGTTTTTGTGCGGACTAAAACATAAAATAATTACTTTTTGCCTTCTGTGAAAATGCTGTTGGGTGCTAAGCAGACATAAGAAATTTAAGTACACTGGCATCCAAATGGATTGACTGCTTCTAGAATTAAACTTCACAATAGACATATATGATTAACTCTTTTTAAGAAGAACCTTTTCATGCATTTATCAATGCTGACAGATTGTTATTATGAGTCTATTATAAAAAACTTCAGTATAAATGAAGTATAAGATCATGTGCCATCCTCAGATTTATGAAGTAAGGTGAAAGAAAGCAGTGTTTGAATCAAAATTGTATCTTTTTGTCCAAGAAAGTAGATCCAGATATCAACCAACACCACAATAATGAGCTAACATTACCATCTCAATCTATTTTATGAACATAAAAACCCCAGAATATAATAAAGTTAGGTCTGTGGGTACCCAATCTTAAACTTTAAAAGGAGTCACGTTGACTCTTACTAATTTACAAAAACCTTTGCTGTACAAATTGGGCAGGCTGAGTGAGATCATCTATAAACTGTTATTAATCATTGTTAACACCAGTTTTCAAACTAACTAATCAAATTATATTTTGTTTTCATACCAGGCTTAAGCCTTTTCATCGTTTTTCTAATGCCAAACAATTATCTATTTACTTGAGATAACAGGTAATACAAATTACTTGGCATCTTTGTAGTGAATTATAAGCTAAATTAACTTTGTTCGATACGTGTTGACAGGGATAACGTAGCACAGTTCACGAGCGTTCACAGTTCACAGTTCCCTGAGAAGATGGAGAATGGTTTCTTTAGAATCAGTGGTTACCCAGAAATGCTGCTTGAATTTAAAAGTGTCATCTGACAGGCAGTGTATGACTGACATACTGAACTAATGACTGTCAACAGTACTTGAAATAAGCAATTTTGCTTATTCATGTAGAATGAAATAACTGTGCTTTATAGGAGTTAAAAGTGAGTGTTAGGATTGTGTAAGGAATACTCAAATAAAAAATGGACGCAAGGATGGACAGTATAATCTTCAGGAATGATTTTTGGGATTTGTATGTTGCTATAAAAAATAAGCTTAAAATCTTCAATTTGTCAACAAATATGAATTTGTGAACAGCAAATGTATGTAAGAAAATTGCTAGATGCTGGGGGGCAATATCACCCAAAAGAATTAGAGGTAAGTCAGAGTCATTGGAAGTTTATTTTGTATTTGTATTGAGTTTATTTTTGTATGGCAAAGTCACATACAACCTTAATAAAATTGGCAAGGTAATGAAGCTAATACAGCTATATTTTTATGAAAGATATTTAACTAACATGCAGTGTGCTTCTTTATCAGGAAACCATAGAGATATCTTCTTTGATTTGATATACTTGAACTGACAACTTGCCTTCAGATAACGAATGACTTTTATCATGGTAAAGTAAGTTGTGGAACTCATTGCCCATAACTACCTTAGAAAAGTCCACATTTTAAAGACTGAGACTTAATAAGATAGATAAATTATATACTATTATCCACATTTTTGAAAGATATCTTCTTTAGAATTAGTGCTTTTTTGTATAACAGTTTCTATTTGACCACAGGTATAAATAAAACAGTGATCAGTTTCAAGGAGTATTATTTCATCTCACTGAGGAAAATATTAAAAAGTTATAAATAAAGTCATTCAAGCCTTAATCTAGTAAATACTAAACTATTCAAAATATGTCTCAAAGGAGCAAGACGTGCTTATGTTCTGTGCTATTGCTCCATGAGTTGAATACACGAAGAACAGTTTTATCAGAGCCATGCTCGGCATGTAAGTAAACCTTAAAAGTTCTGGAATGTTTGATTTTATGTCAGGGTGCAAGCTCAGACTTGAATTAAAAAGGAAAAGCTGTTGCAGATCGACAATCATTGCCCTAAAAGATGTATTTACAAGACTTTCATATACGTAGAGAAAGGGCAAATGATTTATTCCAAGTTTTACTCCAAAACAAGTGATCTGATAGCATGAGCTAGTGAATAGTTGTCACCAGTGTGTTAAAGTTTTCCAGTACATATCGGCCATAAATTACAGGTAAAATTACAGGTAAAAAAGTATATATGACTAGGGGCTGGCCCCGTGGCCGAGTGGTTAAGTTCGTGCGCTCCGCTGCAGGCGGCCCAGTGTTTCGTTGGTTCGAATCCTGGGCGTGGACATGGCACTGCTCATTAAACCACGCTGAGGCAGTGTCCCACATGCCACAACTAGAAGGACACACAACAAAGAATATACAACTATGTACTGGGGGGCTTTGGGGAGAAAAAGGAAAAAATAAAATCTTTAAAAAAAAAGTATATATGACTAAAAAAAATTAAATCAAACAGTAGTAGAAATCCTGAAGCACTTCTGTGGAATCCTTGGAATTTGGAGAACACAATTTTCAGTCTATAGAAATTGAAAGATTTCTTAATCTTAGCATAGGGCTACCTTTCCTAAATCTCCACTGCACAGTTTTGTTGGGACTGAGTGAAAGGGGAGATGCTTTGCCTAAAATTCTAGGTATTATTTTTCCTTAAGATATGAAAGCAAACATGGAAAAAATGAAATAGTACTTAATAATCTTCATCAAAAAATTTAAAAGTTATAAATCAAATTTCAGGGGCTGGCCCAGTGGTGCAGCAGTTAAGTACGCATGTTTTGCTTCAGCGGCCCGGGGTTCGCCAGTCAGATCCCGGGTGTGGACATGGCACTGCTTGGCAAGCCATGCTGTGGTAGGCGTCCCACATGTAAAGTGGAGGAAGATGGGCACAGATGTGAGTTCAGGGCCAGTCTTCCTCAGCAAAAAGAGGAGGATTGGCAGCAGATGTTAGCTCAGGGCTCATCTTCCTCAAAAAAACCCCCAAATTTTATTGGACTTGATAATATCTTTCCTATACCCATATGTTCCCAAGAATAAGTTATTTGATATAGGTCTTCATTATTATTATTGTTTTCTTGCTGAGAAAGATTCTCCCAGAACTAAGATCTGTGCCAATCTTCCTCTATTTTGTATGTGGGTTGCCACCACAGCATGGCTGACAAGTGGTATAGGTCTGTGCCTGGTATTCAAACCCACCAACCTGGGCCGCCAAAGCAGAGCACATCAAACTTAACCATGATGCCATGGGGCTGACCCCATAAGTCTTCATTATTGTGCCATCAAGAGTTTAACTTTTTCTGTGATAATTTGGTAAGTTTAAAAGATAATTGAGGAAACATGAGACCTGTCATCATACATATGAATGTTACAACCTATGTGAAAATCCATTTCTGATGTGTCTTCAACTGCTTTATTTTGCAGACAAAGGCCTTTTTTGGTCTGGATGCCAAGAAAACTTTTCTAAAGGAAAGAACAAAACGCAAAGTTTAATTTTTTTAAAAAATGCCATTTCTAAAGCCACCTTCTACTAAGTAAACACCTATACTACATTCAAATTTAGTTACTACAGTAATCTATGGTTTCATATCTTTGACACATGAAAATAGATTGCTGCCATTTGAAATCAAGCTCTGGGGCAAATTTGAGGGTGAATTATGATTCTTTATTATGTTCATAGCTAAATTTCCCGTGCTTGATGGAAGAGTCCATATAGTAAGGAGTTCTTAATTAACCCTGTATTAAGAATAAGTGGAGAACTGTGGAGAGAATATTGTAAATTCATGTCTGAATCTTTCTTTAATGGTATTCCTTAAGCAAAGTAAGTGCAACCTTGTCAAGGGTCCCCCTTAGCTAGCATATTTCCAGAATAGGAGCGGTTTGTTTGTTTGGTGTTGTTTTTAACACCCTCTCTAGAGGCAGCCTGTGTTGCAGCTTGTTTCTCTGCTGCTTCCTGCTGCTCCAACCCCACCTGGAGCCTTCTCTGCCCACCACCACCTGGAACTTAGGGCCTCAACGTCACTGTTTTCATGATGCCATTACTGACAATTCTGGAAGCTAAGGAACATTTCTCTCTCTGTAATCTCTTTGTAACTACAAATGTTGTATCACTCACTGAGTGCTTTCTCTCAATGTTTAGTGTGCTGTGTTTCCTCTCTCCTGGCTCACATCAAATACTTTCTCCTATCCTCTCTTTCACACAAAGATGTAAAATGAAGAGTATGAACTGCCACCCCCAAAGAATATTATGACTCGTCACTAGGTGAGGAGGGGCCATTTTGGATTCTTTGGAATCCTGGGATATTTTTAGGACCCTAGAAATAACACAAAAGCAGTTACATGCATTAACTCATGATTAATATATAGAAACGAGAAATTAGAATCAAGCTAAAAGTTCTAAATATCATAACTCAGTTATTTGTAAAGTTGTCACAAAGCAGCCCATTCTGCTTTTTAAAGTGCCAGTAGGCATGGGGATCTGTAGGAGGCAAAAGCAAAAGCAAGTCACAGATAAAAAGTGGATAGATGAAAGGAAGAAGGAAACGGGACCTAACGGAGGACATTCTGTGCAGCTAGCAATATCGAGCAAAGGCCGCTCTTGCTTCCTCTTCTTGGTAAAATATGGTCAGTGTCTCTGGTTTATGATTTTTTTTCTGGCTTTTGGTTTAAAACTTCTTTTATGTGCAAAGTCCTAAGAATATGCTGATATTTGGTTTCATCTTAAAGGTTTAGAATGTGGTATTTTTTTTTCCTGAGCCCTGCTCTGACCTTTCTTAAAGGGTGATGAATTGTTAATGATATTGGCATTAACTTCTTCTAGAGTGAAATAAGGTACAGCATCTATAGCCTTTGAAAAGAAAATTAGTCCCGACCTTACTGTTAGGAGCCATTAATTCAGATGATGAATCTGCCGAGAAATAAACATGAAAGAAAATCATTAGAAAAAATTGACTTCTTATTTCTAGAATCACAGGTTTGTATATGTGAGACAAATGTTACTAAATAAAAGATATTCTCCAGTACAAGAGGTGTTTTGGCATTAGATTTTTACCCACATTTAGTTATTGTATGGCTAATATCTTGCATCATAAATATGGAATCCAAGACAAGAGTGTGGTTATTAATATATACGAGTGGGCTAGGATCTTAGATCATGCCAGAATGTGTGCTGGACTGAAGTTAAGATTTACAGTAATGTGAAAAATGTGAGATGGCAATGAGTAGAATTTTAAAATGCTTTGGAAATTTATTCACGTGCCACTTCATTTCTTTCTGCTCATGTCTGATATTCATGTTAATGTAGGTATTTGTTATCATATCACAATTTCCTTTCTTATTGAAATAATTGGTATAAAACCTTATATAAGAGGCACAGTGTTGATTTGATACACTTTTATATTGCAGTATGATTACCCCTGTGGCATTAGCTAATACCTCTATGATGTCACCTAATTTCTTTTTTGTGGTGGGTACAATTAAGATCTAGTCTCTTAGCAACTCTCAAGTCTCTAATATATTATTGTCTATAATCACTATGCTGTGCATTAGACCTCCAGGACGTATTTATCTACTGGTTGCAAGTTTGTACCCTTAAACAACATCTCCTCAATGCCTGGTAATCACCATTCTACTCTTTGTAAATAAATTTGGCTTTTTCAGATTCCACATTTGAGTGATAACATTCAGTATTTGTCTTTATCTGACTTGCCTCACTTAGCATAATGTCGTCAAGGTTCATCCATGTTGTCCCAAATGGCAGGATTTTCTCCTTTCGCATGGCTGAACAATATTCCATTGTATCTATTTACAATAACTTGTTTATCTATATATACAACTTGTTTATCCATTCATCCATCCATGGGCACTTTGGTGGTTTTTATACTTGGCTATTATGAATAATGCTGCAATAAACATGGAAATGCTTATACCTCTTCAGGAAAATGATGTTATTTCCTTTGGATATATACCCAGAAGTGGGATTGCTGGATCATATAGTAGTTTTATTAACTTTTTGAGGAGCCTCCATACTGTTTTCTACAATGGCTGAATCAATTTACATTCCCACCAATAGTGTAAGAGGGTTCCCTTATCTCCACATCCTTGTCAATACTTGCTGTTTGTTGTCTTGATGCTAGTCATTCTAACAAGTGTGAGGTGATATCTCGTTGTGGTTTTGATTTTCATTTCCCTGATCATTAGTGATGTTGAGCCCCTTTTCATGTACCTATTGGCCATTTGGATGTCTTCTTTGGAAAAATGTGTATTTAGTTCCTCTGCCCTTTTTTTGTCAGGTTTTTTGTTGATTTGTATGATTTCTTCATATATTTTGGATATTAAGCCCTTATCAGATACATGATCTGGAAATATTGTCTACCATTTGGTAGGTTGCCTTTTTATTTTGTTGTTTCCTTTCTGTGCAGAAGCTTTTTAGTTTGTTGTCTCACTTGTTGATTTTTTTTGTTTTTGTTTCTTGTGCTTTTAGTGTCGTATCCGAAAAATCATTGCCCATTCCAACATTAAGGGATTTCTCCTGTTTTCGTCTAGGAATTTTATGGTATCAGGTCTTATGTGTAAGTCTTTGATCATTTTGAGTTAATTTCTTTGAGTGGTGAGGGGTTCGATTTCATTTTTCTGCATGTGGTTATCCAGGTTTCCCAACACCATTTGTTGAAAGAGACTATCCTTTCCCCATTGAGTGTTCTTGGCTCCCTTGTCAAATATTAATTGACCATATATATGAGGGTTTATTTCTGGGCTCTCTATTCTGTTTTATTGATGTATGTCTATTTTTATGCCAGTCTCATACTGTTTGAATTACTATAGCTTTGTAGTATAGCTCGAAATCAGGAAGTGTAATTCTTCTGGCTTTGTTGTTCTTTCTCAAGATTGCTTTGGCTCTTCAGGGTCTTTTGTGCTTCCACTCGTCTGTTTAGGATTGTTTATTCTATTTGTGTGAAAAATGCCATTGGAATGTTGATAGGAATTGCATTAAATCTATAGATGGCTTTGGGCAGTATGGACTTTTTGACGATATTAATTCTTATCCATGAATACAGGGTATCTTTCCATTTGTTTGTGTTTTCTTCAAATTCTTTCATCAAGGTCTTGTAGTTTTCCTTTAACAGATCTTTGACTTCCTTGTTTAGATTTATTGCTAAGTATTTTATTGTTTTGATGCTATGGCTAATGGGGTAGTGTTCTTTTACAGATTTTTTAGTGTTAGTGTGTAGATATGCAACTGATTTCTGTGTGTTAATTTTATATCCGGAAACTCTAATGAATTTGTTAATTAGTTCCAAAAGTTTTTTGGTTGAGTCTTTAGGATTTTCTATATGTAAGATCATATTGAGTCAGCCCTGATGGCCTAGTGGTTAAAGTTGGACGCTCTCACCACTTAGGCGACTGAGGTTCGTTTCCCAGTCTTGGAACCACATCACCCATCTGTTGGTTACCATGCTGTGGTGGCAGCTCACACAGAAGAACTAGAAGGACTTACAAGTAGGATATACAAGCATGCACTGGGGCTTTGCAGAGGCAAAAAAAAAAAAAGAGGAAGATTGACAGTAGATGTTAGCTCAGGGTCAATATTTCCCTGCAAACAAACAAACAAACAAAAATCAAGTTATCTGCAAATAACAATAATTTTACTTCTTTTTAATTTGGCTGCATTTTATTTCTTTGTTTTCCCTAATTGCTCTACCTAGCACTCCCATTTCTATGTTGAATATGAATGGTGAGAGTGGGCACCCTTGTCTTTTTTCTGATCTTAGAGGAAAAGCTTTGAATTTCTTACTATTGAGTACCATATTAGCTGTGGGCTTGTCACATATGGCCTTTATTATGTTAAGGTATGTTCCTTCTATACCCAATATGTTGAGGGCTTTAATCATGAAAAGACATATTTTGTTAAATGATTTTCTGCATCTATTGAAATAATCATATGATTTTCATCATTTTATTAATGTCATGTATCACATTTATTGATTTGCATATGTTGAATCATCCTTGCATCCCAGGGATAAATCCCACTTGGTCATGGTGTACAATCCTTTTAATGTGTTGTTGAATTAGGTTAATATTTTGTTGAGAATTTTTGCGTCTATCTTCATCAGGGATATTGATCTACTATTTTCTTTTCTTGTAGTGTACTTATCTGATTTTGGTATCAGGATAATGCTGGCCTTGTAGAATGAATTTGTGAGTGTTACCTCCCCCTTAATTTTTTGGAAGAGTTTGAAAAGGATTGGCACTAATTCTTCTTTAAATATTTAGTAAAATTTGCCAATGAAACCATCTGGTCCTGGGCTTTTCTTGGTTGGGTAGTTTTTGATTACTGATTCTCTCTCCTCACTTGTTATTGTTCCACTAAGATTTTCTAATTCTTTCTGGTTCAGTCTTGGTAGGTTGTATGTTTCTAAGAATTTATCTATTTCTTCTAGGTTATCTAATTAGATAGCATATAATAGTTCATAATCTCTTATGATCCTATGTATTTCTGGAGTATCAGTTGTAATGTCTCCTTTTTCATTTCTGATTTTGAGTCTTCTTTCTTGGTCTAGCTAAAGCTTTGTTAATTTACAATTTTCTTTAAGGGGAATGTTTATGATTACTTTAGGTTAATTGTACTTATTCCATTGCAAAGTCTCATTTATAAGGTACTCTCTAGTATAATGCATTTAATATTTCTGTTTCTTCCTTACTAACAAGTATGATACAGTATACAGAATACACTCAACAAATGTTTGCTCAATTTATTTGTCTGATGCCATTGGATAAATAAATTGCCTTAGTATTTCTTTAGTGACACATCTTCATTTCCATTCTAACTATATTTTCATTCTTTATTTTGGTCCTGACTTTGGAAGTCACGCGCCTCCAAGAAGAATAGAACACAGCATTTCTATTCAGGAACAATTCAAAGGTGACTCAGTACTTCCGCTTTGCATATTTGGATACTCTGGTTTACTCTCCTTTGTTCCTTGCTGGCAGGAGAATTGTAATAATTAAAAATTTTTTGGAGTAATTCCCTCCAGTGTATTCTAAAAGCCACCAAAAGCACAAGTGTGTGATGATGGCAATATTTTAACCAAAAATATATATAGTGAATTCCTTGACAAAGTTGGGGTCCTAGTATTAGCGTGCCCTCTCTTTTTGAGGTAATAAAGGTGTTCTAAAATGACTGTGGTGAAGGTTGCTCGTACCTGTGAATACACTAAAAACCACTGAATTGCACTTTGAGTAGATTATATCATATGTGAATTATATCTCAACTGTTTTTTAAAAAGTTAATACTTAGCTTATTTGAGAAATAAGTGAAATAATGCATAGAAATACTTAGCACTGCGCCTCAAACATACCATGAACATGATAAACATTATTATTGTTGCTGCTTCCTCACTAAGCTCTATAGGCACTCCAAACCTTTCATTTTGTTGTGTTTCTCGGTTACCTTTTATCTTCTGTTCCTTTATCTTTCTCCACACTATCTTATCTAGTGACACATACAGCCATGATTTGCCTCTCCTGGAACCTGTCAGGAAAAGAAATGCATGCTCACAACCCTTTATCCTACCCACAAAATGTATTGTTTATATTAAAATAAGACTAGTAATTAGCCATGTACATCTTCCAGTGATTAAAAAGAGAAAGTAATTTTTCCATCATGTCTCTGCTTTAAATGAGATGAAAACAAATTTTCTAGGTTTACATTTTATTCAGGTATAGTGACATTTTTCAATGTACCTTTTACTAAGAAAAATAACCCAAAATTGTATGTGCAAATTTCTAATCATTCTATTGTTCCCTTAGTGGTGTTTAGCTAGTCAGTTTTAATATAGACAATTTATTGTTGCAATTATAATGCTATAGCCGTATTTTATTTGAAAGAATTTAAAGACAAAATTGACAACAAACTCAGATACATTCGTGCATGTCATAATTATTTTTTATTAATAAAAAGGTAGGGAGTTACATTTCACACGTTTGAAGGTTTTAAAAAATAATTTTCTTTTTGGTGAAGAAGATTGGCCCTGAGATAATGTCTGTTGCCAATCTTCCTCTTTTTACTTGAGTAAGATTGGTCCTGAGCTAACATCTGTGCCAATCTTTCCTCTATTTTTGTATGTGGGTCGCTGCCACAGTGTAATTTGATGAGTGATGTAGTTCTGTGCATGGAATCCAAACCCATGAACCTGGGCTGCCAAAGCAGAGAATGCTGAACTTAACCACCACACCACTGGGCTGGCCCCTAAAAAATAAATTTTTAATAAAGCATTTCAATAACTACCAATTAGTAAAATTAAACTCCAACGTGGATATTTTATTTTTTGTTGACAGTCTAAATCTTATCAAATATTTGGGGGAAAAGTAATCTTCCTATAGTTCTATATCAATCATTCTGTTTTGTTGTATGCTTAAATGTTAAATATTTGGTTTATTTCTATTTTTTCATTTCTGTACATTTTCTATATTATCAACTATAGCATTACCTCTCAATTATTTATCTTATTCAAATATTAGATTGAAAGTTTATGTGAAAGCTTTATTTTTGTTTATTTTAGTGGTACAAACTTCCAAAATACACAACAGAATATGAAAATAAAAATTTTGTATTTCTCAGTGAGTTTGATCAATGCAAGCAATAAATATACATCATTTAAGGTAAGTTCTTCATGTACCTGACATAGGACCCACTGCTTCTCACCTTGATGCACAAAATTGGTAAGCATCTGGAATATTCATTGTCGCTGAGTCTACATGCAACCCCAGCTTCTTCTCAATGTACTCCTTTGGGTTCCCACTACCCATTAGGAGGAACAGAAAGTGAGGGGAAGCCCATATGCCTTCCTTATTGTCAGATGAGAAGGAATCTTGGAATTAACTTTTCTTTTTTCTTTCTCAACTTGAATGATAGGGATGAATTATCTATGTAGTTACCTAGTTCTTGTGGCCCATTTACTTCCTCATTAATAGAACCAAAGTCTCCACCCACATTTCAGTGACCTCCAGGAACTCATGGAAAGCATATCACTACACTAATTATCAAGGGGGAAGTAATCTCCAAATACATTTGGACTAGAGCTTCAGATGAAGAAAACTAAGTCATGACTCCTTTGAAACTTAGTGTGTATTTATCAGGACATTTACTATAAATAAAAGAACATTGCTGACAAAGTCTCCGTTCTTTGGTGCATAGCAACCAACCACACATATGGAAAGGAGTTCTCTCTTTAGGCTTCCCTAATAACAAGAAGATTGCCTTACTTTCCTGAGTAAATGGGTACTTTTGTGATATTACATAAAGGAGTGCACAACCATAGGCCCTCCTCTCTAGTGTGAGAACCATGTACGTTATTAATAATTTTCAGAAGTTGTGTTTTTCAAATTTGCATCTTTTTGAAATACAACTTAGCTTCTATTCCTCTCCCTTGCTATGGTATTTTGTTTCCATTCTATTATATTCTTCAATCTCTTGGAATATGAAAGAGAATTCTGTGCTGTCTGTGAATGGAGATGGACTTTCTTTCCCTGTTTGAGGAATGTGGGAATTGACAGTGAGATACAATTTACTTAAGGAACATTACTGTGGAAATAGTTCATTTACTTTTAGGATGGAGTGCCTTACTCTTAAAAATAAGCCTACCCACTGGGAATCTTTTGATCATGATTAAATTTGAAAACCCAATATAGATCTCTTAAGAAACATGCTGTAATTTGTCAAGAGCTTGAATTTTACATGTTTACTCAAAAGGCTTTTTAACAGACTATTGTTCCATTTGCAGAATTTGTGAAGGAATTACAAGGATTTCTAAATGGTATTGTTTACAGGAATGAAATGTCATGCAGGGCCATTTCCTAGTACATTACCTTGAATGAAAGGACAATTTCGATTTTCCAAATAATACTACTTGGTGATTTACTAACTCTAGTCTTTGAATCAAATGTGAATGTCCTGTGGCAAATTGCTGGCTGCTGGTCTTTTTGATAGGACACTTAATTATGTAGTTCACATCTTGCAAGTTCCAATCTCCATAATTATCTCAATGAACATTTCCCCTAGTACGTTTTGCATGTAAAAGGTGTGCAAGAATTCTATTTTTATTTTTTATGGCGTTCAGATTCTTTTGACTGAAAAAATGCTATGTCCAAATGGAATTTGAAATATTACTACTTTATTAAAAATTGAATGACTTAGAAACAAGTTTTGACAAAGTTATTTGGGCTCTTCACATTTGTAGCTATTGATACTTCACTTCTGGGGGGTGGGGACAAGAATCAGAAGAAAGAATAAAGTGAACTGGAAGTTACTGAGGGTTTATTGAAGATGAAGATTGCTTATTTCTTTGATTCTTACAGGAGATCTAACCCAATGCTGTGAATATAGCAAGTTGTTAATACATTTCTTTAAAAGACTCAATGATAGCAATGAGACTTGCTTCTAACAAGGTGTTACTTTCTTGTGTTCACTTGCTACATGTCCCAAATAGGCATCATGATATACTGTTCTAGCTCACTAGGTTTTTTGAACCCAGAATGAGACAATATGTAAGAGACTTTTGGAGTATAATAAGCTAATTGCACTAGACAAATGGTAGTCGGGTGTCATTTTCATTACATGTCTTTTTAGATGAGTCATAATAGATCTGACTGACCCAAAACCTTTAGTTATTTATCTTATCTCATTACGTCTTTTAAAAATTCAAAAAGCAATGTATTTTTAAGAACATGGGGACTGTTATTGAGCTATTTATTGTTTTGTGTGCGTGTTTTGCAAAAATTTGCATAATACATTTATTTGGGTATTTTGTTAATTTGGTTGTCAATATGCATTTTTTTCCAAGCAGCACTGTTGAATTGTGTCACTTCTCATTTTCTAGTTTGAAATATTCAAAACAAAGCATCGATTTGTGATGATACAATGACTTGTTAAGCCCATTCTTTTCTTTTAATCAAAAGCAAATTTATCTCAATCAATATTTGTAAATTAAACCACACGTTGGCCTAAATCATGAAAGCCATGGAAAGACTGAACAAAGTCCTGGTGAACCAATTCCCTTATAAAACTCTTGATCATTTCTTCATGATTCTGATCCCAATCAGGGTTGTACAGTCCTTGCTATCCTGAAAGCAGATCCAAGCTGAAGTTCAATTTTTATTACCTAAACCTATTCATTTTTGTTTCCTGTATCAGGAGGAAGAGAGAAGGGAAAGCAAGAGCAGTAGAGACAGAAAATTTTTCTGCCTGTCACCTTTTTACTCGAGTGTTAGCCTATAATATTGTTCTCTGTCTCATCTACTGTGGGAAAATTCTGAAAATTAATTGCTTTCTCTGGTATATTCTGAGGACCAAGGGTGAGCATGAGACAGTCACTTAGTAGAGAGGAGGGGAGAGTCTGCTTTGGAGTTTCTAACTTTTAAGATATTAGGCCATGGGCAACTGCCACCTTCTCCCAACTATTAAAAAAGCCATTGAAGAATTCAGTATAGTCCTGTGTTCTGATTCAAACGAAGGAAGTTTTTATATCCTCTCAAAATTTTAGGGAAGGGAATAAGTTTAGACCAACAGGCCAGTTTAGTAGAGATGATATACAATTTTCATTTCATAGACACTGAAAAACACTTTTTAAAAATGGCTCCTATTCCATCTTAAAATTCTAATAAATTTTCGTAAGCACAGATAATTTTGCTTTCTTTTCATTCTTTTTTTTTTTTTATTTTACTGCCTAAATGTTTCGGGTTTTGCAATTTGATGATAAATGTTTATATCTGTTAAGTTTCTGAAACATTTGTATAATAATGATGCAGATCATTTTATTTCATCAAACCTTACAAATGATTACAACTGTTTTGCATGGACTAGTAAAACTGTATTTGTGTGTCATGGAAAAAGTACGTGGAGCTCCCAAGGAAGGTCATCTGCAGAAGTTATTGCTACCACATTCTTGTTCTAGCATAAGAACTGTTTTTAAGTAATTCTAAAATGCAGTATTGTGAAGGTGAGTGGGGGGAAAAGAGGTGGAATTAGTGAAAATCACATTTATAAATAAAGTTTAAAAAATAAGCTTTTAGAGTCATTATTCATACCCATAATTTCCAGCAAAAACCAGTGCAAATAAAGTTCCTGTTTCTTCAGGTTTCAGACCCGGGCATAAATCCGCATGGTCACTAATATCTTGCCTCCTGTTCGCTGAGCAGTGTCTTTTGATTTCTCTTGTGTGTCCGGACTCCCTCACAGAGGAGAATGAGCTCCTTCTTCATCAGGTAACTGTCTGGACATCAAAGGGTCTTCACTCTTTCTCAATTGTTGGGGAGGAGGGTTTGATCCAACAACTATTTTATCAAATATTTAACATGTGTCAGGCTCAATCTTAGATGCTGGGGATAGAGTAGTGAACAAGGCAGATGTTACCACTGCCTTCATGGTGCTTGCTGGGGTCCCATTTGTCGTATAAATGCATCGATGAGATAACTGGGGCCTAGTGGCAGGAGAAGGGACCCTTGTGAGCCTTGCCTGGCTGCCATCATACCTGATCAAATACCCACATTTACAGTGTGTGCACAGCCTACATTCTCACTCTGGTCCTTTACTACATGATTTGTTGAGTTAATAAGTTATACATTTCCAACAATGTATACTTTGAAACTGGCTTCTGATCTAGCACAGAAATGGCAAACTCAAGTTTTGTGAATGGGAAATCTAACTTTTAAAGTCTTTTCCTGGTAAAACAGTAATTTAATTATGTTGTAGACTTGTGTACAATGGAGTTATTGAAGTGTGCATTGAATTTTTATTTTATAGTAGTTTCTAATAGGAAATTATGATTCTAGATATTGGCTTGTGTTGCTTAATTGATACCCATTTACCTAAATGAAACAAATATCTAATTGGCTAGAGATCACGACTCACTAAGAAGCAATTGTAATAAAAGAAAGTAGATTTCCCACAGTGATTGTCTAAAACTCTGATAAGACAGTGATCAAGAAAATGACTCTTTTGACAGTCATAGTACTGAAGAAACAAAGCATTTGTATATTAAGTGATCATTGTATGAGGGTCAAGTTAGATTAATTTATCTATTGTTTGTTTTATCTATGAATTTTAAATGTTAATAGCTACTCAAAATTAGGGTGGACCTGTTATATGTCAGAAAAGACGTTTAATGAACAGTTGATGTGAACATCACTGTTGCAAATGCTTGTAAGCATTTCATTGGAGCAATGTTTCCCAATGTCTTCAGAGGATCACTCACTTCAGAGTCACTGATGTGTGACTCTTTATTGAAAACGCAGAGTCTTTTGGGCTTACTCAACCCTATTGAATCAGTAACTCTGAAAGTGAGTCATCAGACATCTGCATTTTTAAATATGTCTTCTGGGTGATTCTTATATATACTAAAACTTGAGTATTACTGTTTTAAACTTAGTTGATGCATTTTCCTACCTGCAACTTAAAGTAAGATATAATCTCCAAAGCCTTTGAGCTTGTTCCCTACAGATAGTAATGAAATGAAAATGTATTTTCCACTAGTGTTGGAAACTATTCTCTGGATTCTCTTAGCCAATCCACACAAGCTATGGGAGCTCCGGGGCTGGTGCCTACCACCTTGAAGCTGTAGGAAAGTATTTCTCAAAGTGTGTCCTGCGGTCACCCAGCATCAAATTCACCCTGTGGGCTGGCTGCAAGCGGGTTCTAGGTCCTCACCTCAGACCTTCTGGGTTAGGATGTCTGAAGATAAGATTGGAACCTATTATTTTAAACAAACTCTGAAAATAACTACATATTTGGAGAATGAAAATGTTTCACTAAAAGTCTATTTTTTTTATCTTTCAATTAATTTAATCTTCCTGAATTTCATGTATTTTTAATATGAGATCCACTACCCTGGTAGGAGTCTTCACAGCTGCCAAGACATGTTTAAGACCTGTCCCGGGATTTAGATAATGACTTCATAGGAATGAACAGTATTCAACTTTTCATCACCTTCAACTCCTATTCCTCTTCTCATGCTCATTGAAACTAGCATTGCCTGATGACATCCCGGTCTTTCAACTTAGTACCTTAACATTTGTTATTTGCTCTCTACCCCTATTCTTGGTGTGGCATATCCCATCACAGCCTGAATAACATGTTTCAATTGTGACGATTTTTCCAATATCTGCAGGCAAATTTTTTTTACTATTGAGCTTTCTCAATATTGTTATAAGTTCATAATGACACTTATCAAGTTGTACTATAATGATGATAATAGTTCCAATTTCATTCTCTTTATAAAGAGTTTCCCCAGGGCATAAGATGGATCGTCTTCCTGTTTTTATGCCCTATGGAGTCCATGTTGCATGGCACGAATGACTCTCATTCCACATATGCATCTAAATTCAACTCCCCTTGCTTCACTCAGAATATATCCCAGAGATGTGACATGTCATTTTGATACAGTTTCTTCGCTTTCTCACTAATGGCTTAGTTAATTATTTTCTTCAGCTAATGGAGAATTCTTTTGCCTATCAATGAGCTCTTAGGGATCTATGTAGAGCGGATGAAGGGAAAGTCACTTCTTATACATCTTCTGTTACTCATGTTTTCATTTCAGGTCTCTGCTTGTAGAAGCTTGAGGCTGGTGCTTAGAACATGTTGTTCTCAGTTTAGGGAAAGCTAGGCGAGGCAGAACACGTTGGCCATCTTTCAAAATGCTATAAAAGACACCAAGAAATCCCCAAACTTGCAATGAATGACATTTTGTCACTGTTTAGAGATGGTAAACTTAAGATAACAGGTTTAAGTTGCCATGTATACCTGTGATCAATCGGTTTAATAAATATGTGAGAAAAACTAAGAAAAAAAATGCAGATGAAACATTGCAATTTATATTTTCAAAGCGTGTCTGGCCCTGTGACACATTAAATGACTCAACAGTATGCAACTTTTCCTAGTTTTTACCTGCTTATGATGGATTATTTCAGGTTCTTCCTAATGAGTAATCTCAGAGAGAGCATCCCAGCAGTTCTGCCAATTTTATATTATCTCTGTGTTAGGGGCTGTAGGGCACTGGGAGAAATTCCAGATAGCATGTTGGAAAGTACACAGGATTTTCAGTTGGAGACCTCTTGCTCGTATCTCATTTTTTTCCAGTTTCGTACTATGTGAACTTAACTTATCCAGGGTTCCATTTTCTTGGCTGTAAACCTGGGACAAATTGTAAAGCTCTTCTTAGAGGGGTATTGTGTTGATTAAGTAATATCATACATGTGAACATCAGGATCTTTCACCTTGCTGAACTTGGTGAGGCCGACTTCAGGCTGGTTGATCTGTGACTTACTGTGGGAAGAAGTCATCCTTTTGGACCCACATCTGGGAAAGGTCTGGAATCCAATGGCCTTGAGCATTACCTGAAGAGTTTCATTGTTCATTGTGAATTTTCCTGCAATTTGATTATCATCTAGCATGCCTTTACTTCTCAAGTAGAACAAATTCTTCAAAAGCGTCCAACTTCTTTTAGCTGACCATTAGCTGGGGATCATTACAAGAATAGTTTCATGCTGAACCAATGTGTATTTTCCAGAACACCGAAATTGGCAGTTGGAAGAAATCTTGTATTTGACTCTAATTAAGGGTTTCTTTGTTTCATTACTGGCTCACACAGTCACAGGATCATCAAATGTGTCCCTTAAAATACTTTAAAAATTTAAAAAGCTAGCCTCAAATACCAGCTATGTTCTTTTAATACTTGATAAATCATTGCATTTTACAGTTGTTTATCATTCTTTTTCTATGGCTTAATTTAACTTATACCTTGGGTTATATATATTCATTTTAATATAATCTCTAATGCCCTTATTAAAAGAATACTGAATTACAGTGTAAGTGCTATTACATATTTCACTTAAAATATGTTTCCTAATCTTTCAATTAATTGAATCTTCTTAAATTTCATGTGTACTTCAAAAAAACAGAAAACACTTTCACTGAGACCCTTGTGGTTTTATTCTTCCTGACTATTTTACAAGTTCCAAAAAAGTATTTCTCTACCATACTAGCAATTCCTTATTGCCTGCTCCTTGCCTCCTTTCCCACCGAGGGCCTCGCCTCTTGATAGGTTTAAATGCTTTTCTTGTCTTTATCAACATTTCCCTCTAATAGTGGTAGTTATGTTATGTTTTCTTTAGTCCCATTACGATCGATTTCTCCTTTCCCATAATTGCGGTTTTTCTCCATTTTTGAATGGTACAGTTAATTACATTTTAAGTGCTTAAGCAATGTCTACATGAGGTTAAAGAGGCGAGACTCCAGGGGAGCAGGAGTAAGAAAGTTCCAACTGTTTTTTCTACTTCCGATGTTCCTGTCAGAAATATTTTTCTAGCGTAAATGATCTCTGGGCATTAGATGAAACATCACAGGCAGCATCAGAAAAGCATTTGATTCCCTCTCCCTTCCCACCGTGAGGGACGAGGAGGCAGGACCAGACCAGATGCACTTCAATGTATATTTTAATTATTTTAATTTTACATTGATGATGATAGTGGGATTAAATTTGTATATTTGTCATAATATGCTTTTCAATATGTATTCTTACACAAAATTGAGTGCTGGCTAAAGAACTTGGCCAGTGGAGCCAAGGATTGTTGTTGTGGTCATAAGAAGGACCATTGTTCCTCAGCGCAAAGTCCAGAGAGCAAGGATCTACTCTAGCCCATTTTAAGTGAGCCAAGATGACCCAGGAAACCTTTACTGAACTAGAGAAAACTGGGTGCAGGGGCTTAGAAACAGAGATGCTCCTAATGCACATAGGTTCTAGATGGAGCCCCAGATAGCAGCTCTACATGATTCTGTGTGGGCAAGTGGCAAGAAAAGGGTGTCTGTGTATATGTAGGTGACACAAAAGCAGGAGTGGCTTCTAACACTGGGAGAAGGAGGTGGGGAGTTTACTTTCTCAGGAAACATAATACTAGGTAAAGTATTTTTTTAAATCCTCCATAGCTTCCTACACTTCTTTATAATAACTTGTTCAGGAAACACAAGCACAGAGGGAAACCCAGGCCTCTTGAAGGGGGAATTGGAAAGGCTCAGTATAAGCACAAGGAGCTCAGTACATCTGAGGCCATAAATGGGTTAGCACTCTCTCAGGAATACCTACCCCCAAGCACTGGGACAATAGGTTCATTTCAGGAAAGAAAGAATGATCAGGAAGTAGGGACTGATACATTTTGAGTTAAAATAGTTTGAGAAGAATTGAACAAGCTACAGCATACCAGAGGTATCATTTAGTTGACGATAAAATTAGAAATAGAATGAGCAAAACTCTTCAGATGTTATTGCTAAGACGTGGCTATATGAGACTACTCAACTGAGATTTGCAGCCTAACTTCAGGGTGGATGTCAGCCTGTGTGGAAGGTGGTCTACACGATGTTACAGGTGATGCCCCTCTGACACTGACGGGTTACACAGCATTTCTCGTAGTCTTCTGGGCCACATAATAAGAAATAAACATATAGTGTACCTAGTCATAAGCTGTTTATGCTGAATTCTCTTAACCAAAATAACACAAATTTTATTTAAATGTTTATGTGGAAACTTCTTTCTAGAATTTTCCTTGAGAATTTGATAACCATTAAGAATCAGGTCTATAAAAGCTTCACATGCTCAGATTAAAAGTAACTCGCAGCACACTATGTAGCTTTCTGACATCGACTAGATGTGGTGAGCACGTTGTTTTCATATCATTGGTGTGCAGTAAATTCCTCATAGAAAAGCACATTGATAGAGTAGCTGTAGCTTTTAAGAGACTCTGGAAGTAGATAAAAATGAATTAATTCCTATATTTGAATAACTAAAAATTT
Organism: Equus quagga; assembly: GCF_021613505.1. NCBI lineage: Eukaryota > Metazoa > Chordata > Mammalia > Perissodactyla > Equidae > Equus > Equus quagga. The sequence continues at coordinate 70,660,939 of NC_060274.1, forward strand.
CTACACTATCATGGAAAGAGATTTCCCATAAAAAACAAAAAGTTCTCAAGTAAATTAGAAAGGTTACCATGGCCTAATACTAATACTGAGGCTTCAAACATAATGTTTCATCTATGGAAGTACATTAAGGAAAAGTGTTTTAAATAGTAGTCCAGTTGCTCTTGAAGCTAGTTACCCGTTTGGGTTGTTTTGCTGGATTACTTAGGGCATCATGTTTAAGATCTTTAAAAAAAGTTCTGCAGGAATTATGTGAAGATGATATAATTTATTTCACATTTATATAATAGCTACTTCCAAAGTGAACATCAGCTAATTTACAGTAAAAGGCACTTATATTTAAAAAGTTAGTTAAAATATGTGAGAAAAGGAAGCTACACCTGGACTTGGAGAGTGAAATTAGTTCTGATTATTAGAGGGGAAAAATAGGTCTGAGCTGGATGACAACCAAAGAAAAGTAAGATTTTATAATTTTCAAGTAAAAAGAGAAAGTCAACCTTTTTGAAAAATGTTTTCCTCATTTTAAATCCTAAAAAATATTATATATAACAAGGGATCTTATATAAGACACACACAGTATATCAACCAGGTCTCCAAAAGAAATTCAATAGCAAATGTATAATTTTTGTTGTGGTTATTATAATTAAACTCATCAGAGATTTTCTACAGAGAGTTCAACTAATGGCTTTCTGGAGTAACTTCATTCAAGGGCAGGACTCAGAAAACCTAGAGAAGCACATAGGTAGATATCCTATTAGACAATTTTCCATAAGTGTAATTTCTCTCAGCTGGTCTTATGACAAAAGCCAGGGAAGAAACAAGGCCAGGCCGTGCGCTGAAGAGCGATCTTGTGAGTCTGTGGTGCTGACAGAGAGGAGCGCTTCCCCTCTCCTTCTACCTCCTTCGAGATCACTGTGATGGCCTTGACTGACGAACTCCTTACACTCACTCTCACCTGCTCCACTCCACTTTCCAGATGACTCCAAGCATCTCAGATTCAACGTGGATGATTTCAGTGCCTTGCTGAACATCCTTTAATGGTGTCCCCTGGACTTCATGTTGAGAGAAGCCCTTTATGGCTTCTGCCTTCCTCTCCAGGAGTATCTCTCACCACTCCTCCCCTCCTATCTCCTTGAAGTTGCGGTTCCAGCTACACCGAAGCACTTTTATGGCTCCTAGAGAGATGCACGCTATTCCTTGCTCCCGTGCATACACTTTAGCTGCCTGGGAATTCCTTATCTCACTGACTTCCTTGGCAAAGCCCTCCTCTTCTTTACTCCTTCAAAGATGCCCCCTGTTCAGGAAGATATCTTAGAGCATCTCTATTTCTCTCCTCTGCAAACCCCCCATCCTTTCTGTCTACTTATATCATAGCACTGCTTGAATCATTGCTCTCCTAACCGGTATCCCAAGCTAGAATATAAACTCCCAGGGCAGGAACTCTTTGTCTTCCCTCTGCATAGGCTGTGCCCCACCAACACCTGGCATAGTGTGTGCTCATACGTGTTTGAGAACTGAACTAATCCTGACTATCTTTGAATTCCTAATAGTGGTAGGAGATGTTCTGTCACATGATGCATGCTCAAAAATTGCAACACTTGTTGCAGGAATGGAGGTTGTCAAAGGAGTAAATGAGAGAATGTTATGCATGCAAGTCTGATATTTTGATATGAAATGGAAAATTCTAATTGATCTTCATGGCAGAACAGAGAGCTACTTCATGAGCAGGGAATGGCCACGGATTTCTTAAACTGCCTGAGAGTGTTTGGTTGGGGCTCCAGTGGTGGTTACCGTCTGGAAAAGGAAAAGATTAAAAAGCACCCTTGGCACAAATGATCTTCATCCTTACTCCTGCAGAATGGCTTGTTTTCAGCAGCATTGATATGTGTGACATTAGTTCTCTGAGTCCAAGTGACAAAACTCAGAATACTTTTGAGTTTGACCCAGAGCTTCTAAAATCTTTCCTTCCTGCATTTCTTATCTGTTCAGGAATGAAAGACTGAAAGGTATTTGACTCTAGAAAAAATGTAGTTTGCCAAGATGACTAGGGATTCTGGAAGAAAGGCAGGTGTTTTTAAGCTGAGTTCACAATACTTAAATATCATTTCTATGTTATTTCTGTATTTGGCATTCTTTGGAGAAGCCAGAACAATCATGAACTTGTGCTATACCTTTATTTAAACTCTATTCATTAAATTTGACATTGAATCTACTTCTCAGATAATAAAGACCTGGTTTGCAAAAATGGTAAACAATACAATTAGAGATTATGTAAGAAATTTTAGAAACAAAAGCCCGTATCACTCAATACCTACTTTTTAACTAGTTTAGGACACATCTAGAATACACATGTAGGTGACTATGTGAGTGGAAAATTGAGAAAATATATTTTTACACTAATGATTTTTGCTTGATAAAAAACCTTATTCATTACATGTTACATATATGTATAAATATATTATATTTAAGGTTGTATGTGGTCATTTATACTCATCAGTAAATGTGTCACCAAGTAATGAAGTTTCTTGGAAAACAATATGGAACTGGAAGATAAAACAATTTAATGGGGGAAATAGAGCATTAAATAATAAAACTAAGTTTTTCTGAAATTTTTTTGTCTTTATGAAATTATCTTCATAATTTGCTTTCTTCAACAATTTGACAAAATGGAAGAAATTTAGGACAAAATTATTTATATTTGAAATATCAGTAACTTTTCAAATATTATTACAGTGGCAAAACAAGTTGTTGAAATTAGAAAAGCAACAACTCTTTATCAAGCCTGTTCAAAAGACATGAAGGATCTTTGACATTTTTTCTATATGAGTATGCTTTTTTAGTGATAATATTTTCATTGTTTTAGGACTGGGGAGACTGGCCAGTGGCAGGAAGGGAGAGGAGAGAATGTTAAAAGTGATACTTGGGAAAAGGAACATGGCAGACAGCTGACCAGAAGAAAGACACAGGGTAAAACATAAATTCCAAAAGATTTTCATTGTTTCTGAACAATTTCTTATTTTCTTGGCTTGCCACACAAAATACTCACACTTACATGAAATAATTCACTAATGTTTTAATTGTTCTTAAAGATTAAAGCGACTTAATTCTTGAAGCCCAGACAGATTAAATCTCTTCTGCTATTTCTGCCATGATTTATAGGATAATTTTACGAAATTTATTATTCTTTCCTTTTTACTAGCCAGTTATAAAATGGAGAAAAATTCTAATTGTGAGACAGATGTATTTGAATATACACCTATATTAAAATAGTGTCACAGTGGTATGACTTTTAACTTGTCTAGCTAAGATTTCACTTAAGGCACACTCTTAGTGATGCAGTGTGGGGCAGGCAGCAGTTCAGAGCATGCCGTAGTGTGAGAGTGCTTTCGGAGGATGCCCAGTGCTGTCCCGTACTGCCTCTAAGACCGGAGACAATACACTTGGTCTTTCTGGGTTTCAGATTTGTCTGCAATATGCGGATGGTATTATTAGTTTCAATTCATAGGGTTGTTATAAGACTAGATGTGTTAATATAAGCAAAGCAGTCAGAAAACTGTATTGCTTATTGTAAGTGCTATATCATTAACTATTCTTATGACAATCTTAGGACTTACCTCAGGTGGGTAAAGATCATCCTGGTAACTTCAGACAACTTTGGGTGGGAAAACCCATACATATAATATCTTATGATAATACTGAAGATGATTGCCCAGTTTCTAAGGGGTTCCATAAAGGAATCAGTCACTGGTGTAGATTGGATAATGGGGCATAAGAAGAGGTATACTTCTTAAACAGGAAAAAAGAGTGAGAAGAGAGGGGCCAGCCCGGTGGCGCAGGGGTTAAGTTCGCACATTCGCTTCCGTGGCCCGGGGTTTGCTGGTTTGGATCCCCGGTGTGGACGTGGCACCACTTGGCAAGCCATGCTGTGGTAGGCGTCCCACGTATAAAGTAGAGAAAGGTAGGCACGGATGTTAGCTCAGGGCCAGTCTTCCTCAGCGAAAAGAGGAGGATTGGCAGCAGATGTTAGCTCAGGGCTAATCTTCCTCAAAAAAGATAAATAAATAAATAAAAATAAATAAGAGGGAGAAGAGAAAATAAAGAGAAATAAAACAAGGAGAATATAAAGGAAAGTATTCATGTGACTCTTGGAAGGAAGTTAAAGACTCATTAAGTGAATTTAAAGGAGTTATAGAGATTTAAAATGTAGGAAATAAACTGAATCAGAACCGAGTTGAAAAATTTCCCCTCTTTCATGGGAGGGACTTGTGCATAGCGAACAGATTTATAAACATGAAATGTACACTTCCTTTTCTTCTTGTGAGTCAAAGATCACTTCTGAAAAGACAGGAGTCCTGGGAGAAGGGCCCTGAAGCATTGGGAGGAATAAAGACGAAGCCTCTTGAGTTTTGCTAGAGGATTTCTACAGATCGTCAGCAGGGAGGGGAAGGTGGAGGAGTGTCAAAGGACAGTTTCCTGGAATCTCGTGAGTCTGCCCTAACTTGCCTTGCAGAAGGCCAAGCCCAAATGTTATAACCCCTCTAGGTAATTGCAAAGTGGCTGCATTTTAGAAGAAAAGTTTGACATTTAAAAAAGCAGGAAATCAGATAACTTGACCTAATTTTGCAAGGTGAATAAATAATAAGATAGTTGCGCTGTTTCGTTGAAGCTCCGTTGAGATAGATCATCTTTATTTCTCTTGGCTACCAGGAAGCACGAATGAATTTATCAGCTAATTTTCTTGTTCTGTGTGCATAATTACATACCATCCTCCTCTGAATGGGTTCAGCCCCCACAACTCTTAACCATGGTGGATAACAACATGTAATATTTCTCTGGGACCGTAGTAGAGAACTAGTTTCTAAATATAGGAATGGCTCTTCAAGTCAGCTACTGGTGGTTAAAGGCAGATTCAAGATGGAAAAACAGCTTGATTAATAAATCCAAAGAGACATCATTAGTTTTCTAAAAGGAAATTAATTTCTATTCCAATTCACTTAACATTTTTGAAGAAAGTCACTGTTAGTTGACTGTTTTACTAATCCACTAAACTACAATGTTGCAGAGGTGGTGGTGGGTTCCAGAGTTACATTCAAAAGATGCTAAGGTCTTTGACATTCACTAAGCTAGATTCATGCCTTCTTTTCCCTGCCCCTCCAATTCATCATGCTTTGTTGCAGAGGTTAAGGTTTCCTTTTGCTAATTGCAAACTAGCAGGAAGCCTCACTGAAAAGCCCTTGGCTCCCCTCAAGCAAATACCCCTGCTTCCTGCCATTTCAGCCACTAGTCCTAGTCCTCATTTGACGTAGTTGTTTGGTATTCAGATAAATAATCCACACCAATGGCATAGGGCCTGGCAATAGATTCTATCCCATGATATAGCCAATACAGATCATCTGGAGCTACAATGTCTTAACTCAAAGAAATAATTCAAATGGGATGTTTTTCATTTTGTAGTAAGGTGGTAGAAGGAGAAGACTTAGGCAGGTGCCCACTTATGACAGACACACTGAGTTCTAGTCTTAAGTACTTACCAAGTTATCTGGGAGAGAGGCTGTGCCTTGATGGTAGTCATGATATGACGTAATTACATAACATGTTGTATAAAATGGGACATTTTTGAGAGTAAAGGAGAAGCTATTAATAATTATGCTGGCGAAGAGAAGCAAACCAGGACTGTTCTAGGCAACCAAATGGGATATATGTTCACTTTCTATCCAGATGGAAGCCAGGCATTTCTCTGTCATATAAATTCCTTTTCTATCATTATCATTTTGAGCTCAAGGACTAAAAGGTTACTGCTATATTTACTTATGAACTGTGTCTCTAGAATGGAAACCAGATTTGTATAGCATATTGTGTCAAATAATTTATGAATCTTTTAGATGACTCTCTCTAAACTAGAGTTTTTTTTTGCTTTGATGTTTCTATAGTTTTTTTGCGTGTGTCTGTGTGTATACATATGTGAAGTTATGCAGTTCAGTGAAAAGAATTAGGCCTTTGGTGTCTGAAAAACCTTTGGTCAAATCTTTATTATTGCTCTCTACCTGAGTGACTATGGATATATTATGGTGCTTCACTTATGGAAATGCTGGAAAAATTCCTACTATGTCAAGATAGTTCAATGCCAGAAATACAAGACCCTCCACAGTCACTGTTATTATGGTTGATATAAGTATCTAAGAGGTTAGACTAAAGAATTTGCCTAAAGTTTTATTACATTTAAAAATTCTTCGAGTCTGAGTATAACTTCATTTTGGTGGTGCCAGTATTGAAAGACATGGGACAAACTCCATTCTTCAAAGATGTATAAACAAAATTAAGCTCCCCAACATGCTAAAAATTGCAGCAAATGTGAAACAGTGTTTTTAAGAAGATCACACTTTCCTGACAGATGGCTTTGACATTGGCCATGTTTAAGTTTAAACAATCCATTTTCAATCCGGCAGAATTGAAACTATAATAATAGAGCTGGCCTGGGAAAACCTATCCTCCTTGTCACATCATCAAAAACAACTCTTTTCATTATAAGATGGATCCTTATCATTTCCCTTGAAAAGTGACAAAGAGAAGTAGGGTAGAGAACAACTAATTGGATTTTTGCACATACCCAACCTTTGTTTGTGCATGGACAGCTTTGCAGTGGTCTCACAAGACAGTTTGGCTGATGCAGAGTATTAAACCTATTTCTTAACTAAATGGGGGCAGCTGGGCAGGAAACTGCTATGCATGTTAATACTCAAAGCTGGGAAACACATGATATTCAGAATATGACACACTGTAATTTTTTTGATCTAGCTTTGAACAAAAGGATTCTGAACGAATACATCAAAAACTATTTTGGTTCTTTTACTGCCTATGAATGTAGAGGTACAGTATTGCACTTACCTGATCTACATGATTTTTAAGAGAGAATTGATTAATTTTCTGTGATAGGGCATCCTATGTGCTATGCGTAGAAGGTTCTCATAGTGATCAAAGAGAAGGTTTAGCATACATAGTGTGGTGGTGCTCAACTTTAGCATGTGTCAGAATGCGCTGTAGGGCTTATTGAAACACACATTGTTCAACAAATGTTGCTGGAACAACTGGTTATTTGCATGCAAAAGAATGAAGTTGGACCCCTACATCACATCATATACAACAATTAACTCAAAATGAATCAAAGATCTAAATGTATATTAAACTAGAAACACATAATAAATTATAGGCATAAATCTTTGTGACCTTGGGTTTAGCAATAGTTTCTTAGATAGGATGCCAAAAGCACAAACAATAAAAGAAAAAATAGGTAAACTGAATAATGTAAAAATTAAAGACATTTTTTCTTTAAAGAAAGCAAAAAAACTACAAAGTGAAAAAGACAACCCATACAATGGGAAAAATTTTTGCAAATCTAATTATATCTAATACGTTAATAACATATAAAGGATTTGGAGCTAGAAAAATACATAACTATTACAACTCAATAATAAAAAGACAACCCAATTAAAAAATGGGCAAAGGACTTGAATAGACATTTCTCCAAAAAAGAAATACAAATGACCAATAAGCACATAAAAAGATGTTCAACGTCATTATCTGTTAGGGTAATGCTAATCAAAATCAAATGAGATACCACGTAAAACCACTAGGATGTCTAGAATCAAAGTCAGATAAATTTTGGCAAGGATGTGGAGAAAAGGAATACTTATACACTGCTGAAATGTAAAATGTGCAGTTGCTTTGAAAAACAGTCTGAAAGTTCCTCAAAATATTAAGCGTGGAGTTACCGTATGACCTAGCAATTCCACTCCTAGATATATAGACTAAAGAAATATGAAAATATATGTCCACCCAAAAACTTGCACATGAATGTTCATAGCTGCATTACTCATAATAGCAAAAAGTGGAAACTGATTGTCCATCAACCGATGAATCAATAAATTAAATGTGGTATATCAAAATACGGAATATTAATTTGACAATAAAAAGAAATGAAGCGCTGATGCATGCTGTAACATGGCTGAACCTTGAAAACATTAAGCTTAATGAAAGAAGTCACAAAAGACCACGTGTTGTGTGATTCTATTTATAATGCCCAGAAGAAGTAAATCTGTAGGATCAGAAAATAGATTTATGGTTGCCTAGGAGTGAAAGGGTAAAGGGATTGAGGGGTGATGATTTACGTCCTGCAGGATTTCTTTGTCAGATGATGGAAATGTTCTAAAATTGATTTGGTGATAATTGTACAACTTTGTGAATATACTAAAAGCTGTTCAATTATACACTTTGGATAAGGGAATTGTATGGCATGTGAGTCATATTTCAAAGCTGTTTAAAAAAACCCCAAAAAACAATACAGATTGCTTGACTTCACCCCTATAGTCTCTGAGTTGGATGTATGAGGAATCCTCTGAGAATCTACATTTGTGGTGAATTCACAGGTGTTGCCAATGAAGCTGGCCCAGAGACCACACTTTGAGAACCAATGAGTAGAGCTGTATAACCGCGGCTGCTTACTAGGATCACTTGGTTGCTGGAAAAAATCTGGATGGCCAGGATTAAATTGGTATCTCTGGGCGTGGGGCCCTGGTAATTTCTAAAACTCTCCAGGTGGTTTAAAACAATGGTCAATAAAGTTTGGAATCCCTGACACATTAACATCAGTAGTTATGGAAGCAGACGGGCAAAATATTTAAGGAAGAGAGGATGAGAGTCCCAGCTCACAAGTGGGGGCCTTATACCTCACAATACTCTAAATAGGAAAATTAGCTATAATTGGAAGCTAAGAAAATAATTAATCCAAACACTATGTTGACAAGTCAGTTAAACTGAACTCCCGGCTCTCACTCAGAGCATTCAATTATCGCAAATGCAAATAAAATTCAACACATTCTTAAGGTACATACTTAAAGATACTCCAGATTCTTTTCATTGTAGGTATTTAAGATCCTACAGGGACTCTTTCTTCATATGTAAGTGCTCTTTCACCAGAACAGTGTCTGATTCTGCGTTTTTCTTATCATATAAAGAAATAAACTCCTCCTTCATTCTTAAAAAAACAAACACTTAAACAAAAAACTTACAGCACTTACAAGCACTAGTTACTATCATGCCCATTATAATTTTCCAGATCTCCAACCCAGGTATGTAGCACAAACAAAGGTGTAGTCAGGTTGTAGAGGCAGGGCCTCCCTTGGCTCGGCAGTGACAAGTTGGAAAGCCAGCTCCAGTCGGAACAAACTCCAAGAACATGGGGATGAGGCAGGGTCTGGCACTCACATCTAGCGTGAAGGAGCAATTAGAGCATGGCATTCAGACAAGCAGACTGGGAGCAAGCTGGCAAGTTAGCGTGGAGCAAAACTAGTTTAAGAAGACGGATTTATGGGAAGTCCTGTCAGCCCTCTCTTGTGCTTTAAGAAGCCTTTCCCCTGTGGGTTAACAGGGCCAAGCAAGACTCAGTTCTGAGGAGCAGAGGAATGCGGTGGGTGCTCTGGAGAGTCCCCAGATTGCCCCAAGCTCCCTTTAGCCCCTTCTTAAGGTTGATCTTCTACCAATTGATATTTTGATTGAAAGAACAAGAAAAAAATTATTCTACCTGTGGAGTTGGCTAATACCTTATATTCTCCTACGAAACTTGAGCAGTAAATGTTTTCAAGTATTCAGATTCTTTTGATTCCTGAAATAGTTAAATCACAGTTGTCAATTTCATCATAGTCTCAAGGTTCACTTACATCAACTGTTTCCTGGATCTAGGACTTAAGCATCAATTTGAAACAAAACAATAAAACCATCCAGATATTCCCCTTTCTCTTCCCCTTCTCACTGAACTTCAACCATCTGTTTACTTTCCATGATGTCCTCTGCTCCCTGCTATTTCTAGAGTTACCACATAAATCTGTATAATGGTGCAAATACTTTGCTATTCTTCATCTGGCTTAATGCATACATTTCTCTATTTGAATATACTTTGTACACCTGTTTTGTACCAGAGTTATTTTTTCAGACTCTAAGTACCTAAAGGCAGGTACGTTCTTAGATTCCATTCCAGTATACACTTTACGCTGACCCTCCAGAGGATAGAACTCTCTGTTTGACCCATATCATAAACATGCGGGCTCTTCCTTGGTGTAAAGAGCAGCCATCCTGCTGGCCATTTGCCTGGTCCAAACCAATGGGTTTGTTTCCCCTGGGCTCAACTATCAGATCCTTTTGGATGAACCTCGCGACTTGTATCGGCTACTGTGGGGGATTTTCAGTTGTATAAAACACCTCTTCTGTCTCACTTAAATCTTTTAGCATCACTTCTTGTTCCTGCCACTTCTACCCATGCTTCAACCAGCTTTGAGCAGATGCAACAGCTCAGCACCTTAACTCAGACTCTACCGCATACTCTCCTCTCACTTCCTGCTCCAGGGACTTCTCTGACTCAGCAGCATGGGGCAGCCATAGCAATCCTCTTGGCACCTCTGCATGGGCAGTGCAGAAGTCCGGGAAAGTAAATACCCATGCAGCTATCTCTGACTAATGGGAAAGGGACTCAATGGGTAAGTGGTTCCTCTTTGTCACCTAGGTAGCCAGTTCTGAGAAAATGATTTTAAGGGTCCTCAAAAGGTCTCCCAGATTTCATCACCAGTTATCTGTAGCTATGGTCAACTAGGTAACACATCCTTTATGTGGTTTCCCCCTTTCCTAATTTGACTGTTCCTTACCCTCACCTCTTTTCCCCGGGATGGCGTTCCTAAATAATCTACCCATTAGAAACATTTATCTTAATTCTTGTTTTTTGGAGAAACTCAGGCTAAGATACTGACACTCCTTTTTCACTGTTTCTTTTTTTTTTTTTTGCCCTTTTTATTCTAATCTCTAGACTCACTTATTACCTGAATAATATTTACCTTCCAAATCTTTCATTGCATTTCTGCCTTATCTGAATGTTGGGCTACCTATACAGATTATACTTTGATTATTCTTTGTATACACTTTGGTTTCATCTTCTGGATTTAAGGCCTTTCTAAGGAGCCTCTATTTATACCAACCAACACCCAGACACATGATCCACTATTTGGAGTCAGCTTGGCTTGGCTTGGTCTGTGAACAGTTTATCCTGACCCAACATTTCTTGGAGCAACCTTCAGCATTTGGGCTCTTAGGTAATTTAAAGTACTTTGAGTTGACGATGATAAGCATGATAAAACTGAGGTGAGTTCAGGGTGGGTTTGCTATGGTTGCGAAAAAAAAATTACTCCCTGTGACTAAAATGGTCCTGTATGATCTGTACCCTGCTTACCTCTCGAACATTCTCTCTGGCCTCTGCCCCTCTGTGTTCTAAATTTCAGGGCAACTGGGCTTCTGTTTGTTCCTGTAAACTACCGTGATTTCTCTTGATTCATATCTGTCTTCACCCCTTCCTTTTTTGCACAAGCTGCCCTACATACCAATCCTCCCCACTCTCATGCTGGCTCTTCTTCACAATCTCTATTTTTCATCCAGTTTGAGTCAAAATAAACTTTAGGTTTTAGGTTATGTTCCTTTCCTAGGATGCCTTTGCTATGTGCTCCATAACGTACTATATGGACTTGCTGTACTGATTCCAATAGTTTTTTAAATTCTGTGTATTTCCTGACTTGTTATTGAAGTTTCAGGATCAAGCCAGAGCCTGCCACACAGTAGGCATTTGGTAAAATTGGATGGATGGACGGAAGGATTTGATTTTAAAATACCATGCATATTATTTATTTTTCACTCTTAATTCCCCTCCAGTAGTTTCATTAGAATATGTACCAGATTTACCCTGGAAAAAAAGGACAATCTTAGCAAGATGTGAACGCTTATAGATCTAGATTTGGATAAAGATTTGAAAGAAAATTAGGTGGAGTCTGAATGTAGCCATTATCCATATAATGGAGCATTTTCAGGAGTATGTAAAATGATTTAGAAAAATATTACTTGAATCATAGTGGTTTTATTTTATTTTTATTTATTTATTTTTCTGTGAGGCAGATTGACCCTAGGCTAAAGTCTCTTGCCAATCTTCCTCTTTTTGCTTGAGAAAGATGTCGCTGAGCTAACATCTAGGCCAGTCTTCCTCTATTTTATGTGGGATGCCTCCACAGCATGGCTTGACGAGTGGTCCAAGGTTTGCACCTTGGATCTGAACTGGTGAATCCCAGGTTGCTAAAGTGGAGCGCACGCACTTACCTGCTACATCACAAGACAAGACTGGCCTCCATAGTGGTTTTATCTAATTTATCTCATCAAGTATCTTCTTTCAAACTCTCCCATATAGAAAGGAAAAACTCAAGTAATTATATAATGGTGAAAGAACGTTCATCATTGCCAAGAACTAGACATTTTTTACTTAAAATATAAAAAAGCAGGAATATTAGTTAAGCATTACAATTAAATAATGATTACCTTCACTCAGAGTCATTCTCAAAAGGAAACAAATCCTATAAAAAGTCTCCTCAGGGCACAAAGTGTCGATTATTCATGCACTGCCCAGAAAATAACCCCAGAGTCAAGTTAAAATAAAACAAAACAAAACGAAAAGAGCCTGTGATATTTTCTATATCATTGGCTACCTAATCAGGCTTTTAGAATCAATACCTGATTTTCAATTTTTAGAAGTAATTTAATGGTTTTAGTGAACATGCCAAATATGTTTTTTACAAATTAGCTAAAGATGAGAAGAAAATAACAGGTCTGAGGATTAAAATTGTGCTTCAACAAGAAGAAATGGCTATGTCTGTATTAATGAAATTTGAATGAATTTGATATTATTTGATAATATCAAATAATTTGATAATTTGATAAAAGAGAAAATAATGACTGTCTTTCTATGTTTAAAGAAAACTGGAGTAACATTTATAGAGAAGCAGCTTGATAATTTTGTATTGTTATATTGAAAATTGAAGATTAACTTATTGTCACAAGAACTATCTGGAATTTCTTTTATTTTTTTATACTAGAAGACATATGCCACATGTATATTGATTTGGAATATCTCCTACCTCTTCAATCTGATTAATAATTTGATATGTTTCTTAAATAAAAAAATTGTCTTCTAGAATTTTAAAATAGCAGTTTTAAAGGCAAACATATGTTTCCTATTGATGAAACATCAGTCTCACACAAATATTTTGTCTTTCAAGGAGGAAAAGTGGTATTCCTTGATATACCTACAATGCCATTTAAAAAGTGTTGCCAGAATACACACACACACCAGATATTATTCAGCTTTATTTACAAAAGGAGTTCCTACCATTGGCAACAACGCGAACCTGGAAGACATTATGCTAAGTAAAATAAGCCAGACACAGAAAGAAAAAAACCTGCATTGATCTCACTTAAGTTGAATCTAGAAAGATCGACTACGTAGAAGCAGGAAGCAGAACAGCGGTTGCCAGAGGTAGAGGGGCGGGGGAAATGGGGAAGTGTGGGTTAAAGGGTACAAAGTTGGAGTTGCATAAGATGAATAAGTCTAGAGCTTTTACACAGCCTGATGACTGTAGTTAATAATACTGTATTAGATACTTGACATTTGCAGAGAGTAGATTTTATGTATTGTCGTTACACACACAAAAAAGGTATCTATGTGAGGATAAGTTATGTTAATTGGCTTGACTGTAGTATCATTTCGCTATGTAGACATATATCAAATCATGTTGCACACCTTAAATATGTATGATTTTTATTTAAAAACTTTAAAAAGTTATCAAGAAATACTTTTGAATGCAAAGTTGTATTACTAGACTCAACAGAAAAAATGGATTCTCATTGTAATAGCAACTAAGTAGACTGCATTCTCAGGTGACTGTGAACCTTTCAGGTTTATTTAATTGTTCTTCATGGTATCGGGGATACGCAGCTGTCAACCCCCTGTTGTCACCTATGATTCATTATCTAGTTGTTCATTTAGGGAGTGAAAAAATCATTGCTGTTCCCCCAGCCCTACACGAAGAAATACTTGTTGAAAAGATAATCCTTATAGGAAGGGTTTATTGTAATAATCTCAGGGCCAGAGGCAAGCCCAGGGGGAGGATATAATCTGCTAAAGACAGCAATCCCTAAATGGTGGTGATATCACTGAGTCTGTTCACAATGACCTCAAATTAAATCCAGATTTGCCATAAAAACATGGAATCTCAGAAGGCAGATGAATAAATATTTATTAGATTTAGGATTCCATTAGCTATATACCCTGAAAATAAGTAATATCTTTTCTTAATTATCTATAGCAATTTACTTCTGAATGTTGTATATTATGCTGGATTCATTTACTCACACTTGGGCCATCGCTAGATAATGAAACCAAAGATTGCACCTAAATAATTGTCTTTTATTCATGAGATTTCATCTGAAGTGATCTATCCTTATGTCAAATCTATTGTACTTTTTGTTTACATGCCACTATTCAGTTGCTAATTATACAATGCTATTTTCTGATTATTTCACATATATTTTTTGTTTCTCTCATAAGTGGATAATCCAGCCAAGGGTGAAAAAGCTCTCATATTTCTTGATATAACTGATCACAATGTTGAGCATATAAGAATTAAAATATTTGTTTTGAGCCTCCCCCAACCCCACCATATAGTCCTGTCCTCTAGTAATTTGTATTGTGACCTACCCATTCCTCCCCTGGCTATATTTATTAAACAAGAGATGAGCGCTTGACTCAAGTGGGTCAAGCAGGAGCTTTGTCTTAGGAATTAGAACTGAGACTAAGAGACAACCGGAAAGTGTGAATGATTGTCAAGCACTGTAGCATGTGAAGTTGGGAAAATGGTATAGCCATATCCAACAGGAAAGGCCCATCTAAAGAGAAAGGGAAGAATGAAAATAGCATCTTGATAAACTTCTAGCTTTGTTTAAAGATCTTCCGTAAGACCTGGTTGAATTCTTGCCTTGGTTCTGTGAACTACTCCTTTAACTTTGAAATAGATTCTTCCTCCTCCTTTTTTGGGAGTGTGGGAAAGCTAAGCTCACTTGGAACTCTTAGGAACTCTTGCCATGAGAACTGAGAAAATGGGACCGGGGAAGCTCAGGAAGCCATAGCCCATAATCACGTAGGTGATGGTCAGAAGATGTGACACTTCTTTGGCAACTGTCAATATTTTATTCTTATTCTGAAATGAGGTTAATGGAATTTCTCATAGTGAATAATTTTGAAAGTCCCTTTTTATGATATCAACTGTATATG
Organism: Equus quagga; assembly: GCF_021613505.1. Lineage (NCBI taxonomy): Eukaryota > Metazoa > Chordata > Mammalia > Perissodactyla > Equidae > Equus > Equus quagga. Next base: position 70,676,120 of record NC_060274.1, read on the forward strand.
AGTGGAGTATGGTGGGACTAACTGTGAAATCAGCTCCTTAGGTGAAATCAGAAATGAGTCAGGTCTTGGTCATTATTTGACTGACTTCACATCCTCTATCTTTCATCAAAGAATTATAATTTTGCGTTCTGTATATTTTTCAATAAAGTTAACGTATCACCTAGAATTCTTGAGATAAATAAGAGAAGAAAATGAAGCATCTTTTTGATATATTTAGTCTCCTAAGTAGAAGGGACAAATTCACTCACTTTGAGTTTTGGGTGTGGGATATTAGAAGAGAGATGAGAGACTTGAAGAATGTGGAATATTCTCTGAGGATGATTGCACAGGAATTGACACTGTGTCAATGTAAATATCTGTGAAGATCAGTTGGGGCCTGGTTAAAGATTTGAGCAGGCAGAGATCAGACTACATAGCTATATTTATTTTCTTATCAAAGGCAAAAATTGCTTTATATTCAATAATTTATGTCACTCAAGTTATTGAGTATCTGATGTATTAGTACTTTCAGAAAATTGTTTTTGATAATCTGCCATCTGAATATTCAATAATGATTTGTATAAGATCAAAACAGTAATTTTTAAAAAGGAATGCATGCGAGTTCTACTTAAATCCAACTCCCATTACTTCTTTAAACTCACATCTAATGAATTAAACTGATAACTAATAATGATTTTAACTTAAGTATTTCCCAGAACTATAACATACTATGTTATTGAGATATGTCAAAATGGTTGAACTTTCTTTAACGTATTATTTCACATAACATAATGAAACATCAAAAGAAAGATATAATTTGGAAAAGTGATTTTCTTAAAGGTTAAAAATATATAATCTGTCATCAATGCCAATTAAAATAGTATTTGAAGTAAACTCCTTTAGAAAACTTGAAGTTTTTTTTTTTTTTTTTTTTTGGCTGGGGAAGATTTGCTCTTAGCTATCTGTTGCCAATCTTCCTTTTCTTCCTTCCTCCCTAAAGCCCCAGTACATAATTGTAAGTCCTGCTAGTTCTTCTATGTGAGCTGTGCTGCTGTCACAATATGACTACTGTGGTTCCACAACCAGGAACTGACACTGGGCCACTGCAGCAGTGAGAGCACTGAACTCTAACCACCAGGTCATCAGGGCTGGCTCTGAAGATCTTTTTTTAATGTCTAATGTATTCTTTTTAAAATATGTATATTCATTTTGTTCATTATATGTCTAAGCATGTAAACAGACTAGGAAAAATCAGTTAATTAAGTCTGGATAATTTATCACAAGTTTTTCTGTTTCGCATAGCCGTTAAGTCACAATTACCGGGAGGTAACATTTTTTCTAACCACACAGGCTTAAAAAAATTGAGGTGATACAATAGAGGAGCAAGGAATCAGCTCAGGGAGCGTTTCTAATGTGTAGAAAGATTCCCCTTCCCTTAACTGAAATTTTGTTTTGTTTTCCTCCCCCCTCCTTCTTTCTTCTTCTTCTTCTTTTCCTTATGTTTTTATTTGGCAGGAGTGAAGAAGGATTTCTGTATGCCTGTGTGTATTGTAAAATTTCTGTCAACTGTGTGTTTATAAATAGGCTCATGAGTATTCATAGAAATGACATAAAGTGACCTTGTAGGTCAATGGATTTCACTACAGTTTCTTCCAACAGTTCTTGGAGCTGGCCTTAGAAGTACACATAGTGTAAGAAAACGTGCTTTTTGTCTTCCCATGTTACGTAATCTGGCATAGATTTGTATGCTTACTGCCCATGCACTCTTAACACTATCATTTCAAACAAGTATATATTCTCTCATGCTGTTTGGAATAACAATGCCAAGGGCAAATAAATTTAAAAATATTAATAATTTGCCTCTTTAACCCTGAAAAAGACAAATATTTGAAGGACTTAATCACTTTTTTCTACATTTAAATTTTGTTTCTAAGTTTTGATTTTTGTAGTTTTTTGTTTTTGTTTTTTTTTTTTTTAAAGATTTTATTTTTTCCTTTTTCTCCCCAAAGTCCCCCGGTACATAGTTGTGTATTCTTCGTTGTGGGTTCTTCTAGTTGTGGCATGTGAGACGCTGCCTCAGCGTGGTCTGATGAGCAGTGCCATGTCTGCGCCCAGGATTCGAACAAACGAAACACTGGGCCGCCTGCTGCGGAGTGCGCAAACTTAACCACTTGGCCACGGGGCCAGCCCCTGTAGTTTTTTGGTTTTGAGAAGGCTTTAACCTTATATTCGTTTACCAACCATCCTGTTTTCCTAGGGACTGAGGCGATTCCTTGATGTGGGACTTTCAGTTTGAACATCAAGAGGCCTCAGGCAACCTGGCACACATTGGTCACCCGAGAACTGGAATGGGTCATCGTCGTCCACTCCAGCCCTTCCGTGTGTAAAGTAACTGACTGGGTCTGCTTCTCAAGGCTCCTAAGCAGAAAAGCCTGGGCTGATCCCAAGTTCTTGATTCATGGTTCACTGCTTCATGAGTTCACTACTTTGTAGTTCTTGAGGTTAGATATAGACATCTTTGTATCCACTCTTCACGGCCCCTCTCCCTGCCAAAGGCTTGCATAATTATGTTCATTATATTGTTGTAGGATGAATAAAAGAAGAATCTTTAAATAAATGATTAAATGCTATAGTATTGGTATATATATAAGCAATACTTTCATTATAAAACATGCATAAAATCTGCATATAAATCTAACATGTCCATTTGAAGGTTGAAAAATAAACACGTGTAAACAATACTAAATCTACCTGGGCTTCCTGGGCCTGGAAATTGAGTCTGTGGAAGAAATTTGGTGAAAATCAAGGAATTATATCACCAAGTCAAATTCTAGAAGATTGGAAAAATACATTTTAGAGTTGTAAGAATCCCATGGGGCAAAAAATCTAACATTCTTTAAAAATGATTATCTAGTTTACTCTCTAATGTTTTCATTGTTAGAAAACTCACCAACTCCCAATGTAAAAATTTCATTCTAGGGCAATACGTTGAGACATTTCTTTCATAAACTGAACTTGTTTATCTCCCTGTAGGTTCCATCCATTGGCCCTTGAAGCAAATGATACCATTTCATCTCTCCTCAGTTCTAGCTTTTTGAATAGCCCAAACCACTATTTTTTCATCCTCTCAATTTTTAACATTATTAGTCTTTAATCCTATTCATATAATATTTCAATTTCTGTCCCAATTCTTGTATTCCTTTTTGAAACACATTCTAATTTGTATATGATAATTTAAAAATGTGGTCCTCATACCATATTTCAGATTTACTCTGACCTCTCTGGAAACAGTATTTTTTGTAAAAACTAAAACCCAATGGCTTTTTTTTTTTTTTTGGAACCACCCACCTCATTGACCTGTTGAGCTTACCGTTTAGTGAAAAAATTAAGAGTTTATTTGCAAGGACAAAAATACTTATATAGAGGTGCTCCCTGACTTTCCTTCCCTTCCACTCTCTAAAGAAGAGACGATCTTTTCGTCCTCATTTTCTAAGGAAAGTCTTGCCTCATTAGACAGGCTCTGCTAGTTTTGTGATGGTGAATCAGAGGGCAGGCCGAGAGTGCCAGGGCCAGGTGGGCAGTAAGATGAGGTGCAAGATTTGGGCACGCAAGATGCCCAAGAACACAGAGGAAGAGAAGAATGAGCATAACAATCTTGTGGGAGGACAGCACTGTGTTTGGGGGAGTGAAGTTTTGATAATAAAGCAATTGTGGTAGATGACGACAAGTGAGCGGGAGAGGAAAAATCAGGGGATGTTGGGGAGTGTTTACTTTGTGGTATTCAAGAAACACTATGAAGTGGCTGAAGTTATAATGAAATTAGCATGGACTCTGTTCTTGTGACTTTGATATCACTCTAGGACTGAAGCAGATGGGTCGAGGCTCATTAAGAATTGCTGATGCACTCACAAGATGCATGCTTTACAAAGCTACAAATAGATGTGTATGTTCCATAGGGAGATTATGTTACTTGCCTGAGGTTACAATGCCTAATCATAATCCCATAGCAACTCAGTGTATGAGAGTTTGAGGCCTGATAGTTGAGAAACCATTTCCTATGAATGATGCCCGAAGTGTAAATCTGGCCACATTCCTGAAAACTGGAGCCAGCCCAGCACAAAGCTGGGAGAACCTCTAATGGAACCCTCTTCTCGTGCAGATGGGTTAGACTTCCAATCTAGACTCACAAGGAAGGACATTTGCAGATTCTCCTGCAGGATTTTGAGAATCTTAATAAATCTATGTTTTAAAAGATGCATAATGGAAGAGAAAATATCCCTGGTAATTACCATTATTTAAAAAAATTGATATTTGGAATCTTTTATCTCTCAAGACCATCCCCTCTCTCTCCTTTCTTCTTTCCATTTTTCAAAGTCTCTTGAAGCTGATGAGAAGTCAAAGTTATGGTTTACACATAGAATAAACATCAAATGTGCTGTGTGAAATAGGTATAAAATTGGGTTAAAATCTTAACATATACGTACGATGTGTAAGCACAATGAAGAATACTGTGGCCTTCATCAAGTGCTTGAAGGCATTTCTCTGAAAGGAAGAGGAAAATTGGCAACTTCATTTTCAACTTTAAAAAGCTTTCTAAGAAGGAAGTTTACTTGCACAGATGAGCAGAGATTAAATAAGCACATGAGCTGACCTTACTTTCCATCGCTGCTGAAGTCATTGACTCTTGGTTGACCAGAGGTCACAATGGGAGGGGAAAAGCACTGATGAAAGGACCAGAGGTCTTCATTCTGACTTTATGCTTTATGACTGCATACTAAATTAATATCTAAACTGACTTTGCACGAGGAACACAGTGGGGTCAGTTGAACTCCGTGTTCCTAAATTCTTATTTTAGATCTCATGTTTTGCGAAAGTCTCGTGGAGTGTAATTTTTGTTTGCTTTTTCCTATATTTGTTACCTTCGTTGTTTGCACAGAGATAAATTACATTATTTTATCTAGTGTAAGTTATTTTTAAATGAATATTGAAAAGTATGACAAGTGAGGCATGGATTTGTGTAGCGAGTTGACTTTTTTAATGGTGAAAACAGAAAAATAAAAAATAATGAAAATTTAGTCATCTTAATCAAGCCACATATTTTAAAACTTCTCACCACCAATTCTATGTTCCAGTCATACTGAATTGTCCTAAATTCCTCCCCTCCTCTCAAATTGGGCTTTGTTCTCCTAGTAGGCAAGGAATGTATTTTATTCATCTCTGTATGTGGTGTGCCTTGATACACAGTAAATTCACAATAAGTGTCAATAAATGGTCAAGTTAATGGTGTCATAAATCCTAAATTTAATCACAGCTTTACTTTTTAACAGCTGCATCATTTTAAACAACTCCCTAGTTTTGTGAACTTAGGATTCTCCATCTTTAAAATTGAGATAAATTTTAGGAAGGCCGTTAAGCCATGTTATAAGTTTAGACATTATTCTACTTTCAGTTGATTAAAAATAAAAACATTCTAAGCAGGGGGTGACATGATCAAAATAAATTACTAAGATTTCTTGCGATATGGCACTAAAAGTTGATCAGTTAGATGGTTACCGCAGGATCTAAGCTAGACTAGGATATAGCTATAGGAGTTAGAAGAATAGAGAGATATAAAAGAAAATTAGATTGTCAACATGGCATAATTGTAAGTTTGATATGAAAGGGTAGAAGGACCAAGGATAACAGCTACTTGGTTAGGAGGACCACGTATTTTCTAAATTGGTCTCTCTTTTCATTCCATGCCCGCTTCTGTTCTAAGTTACCCCCACCTGTCTATAGACTACTGTAAGAGTAGCTTCCTGTCTGGGCTCCTCATACTTGTGTTTTCTCCTCTTCAATCTGCTCACTTTATCCAGAGTGACCTTTCAGAACGACATCTGATCATACCAGTCCCTGTTCATAACTCCTCAACTTCTGCTCTTGAAGACCAAAATCCTCTAAGGCCTTGCAAGGTTAAGCATAGTCTCTCTCCAGTTCAAATACCAATCGTCTTCTCTTTCCTTCTCTCCCACTCAATACACTTTAGACAGAAGGACCTTCCTTCAGCTCCTAAAGTGTGCCAGAGTCCATCCAGCCTTAATCACTTACACATGCGTTTTCCTCTGTCTGATGGTCTTCCTCCTTTTCTTTACTTCTGTAGATAATTATACCATCTTATAAGGGTTAGTTTAAATCTGCCTTCCATGGGGAAATCCTCCCTGACTCATGCACGACTAGGTCTCATCTCTCACAAAGCCAGAACTCTTACACTACCCAGTATATCCCTTCTCTCTTTTACCTCTGCCAGAGTGGAACCTCCATGAGGATAGAGACTGTCATCACTAATACATAATAAGCACTGAATGAATAAAACAAATATGTGTTTAGTAAATGAATTAAAGGTGCTATTTCCTGAAACAGGAAAAATATGAGTAGAAATGCTATGAGGGAAAAGACGATGACTACAGTTTTGTACCAGTTGAGTTTGAGGTGTGTGGACGTCTGAAAGGCAGCTGGGATACAGATCTAGGCCAATGGTTCTCAAACTTTTGTGCTCATCAGAATCACCTATAGGATTTGTTAAAATGCAGATTACTTACTGCCATCCCAGTGTTTCTGGTTCAGTATATCTGGGGTAGGGCCTGAGAATTTATATTTCTAATAAACTCTTAGATGTTGTGGATGCTGTCAGTCCAGGCACCACACTTTGAGAGCTTATCTAGAGAACAGAAGAGCATCTATCTGGAGATAGACAGGTAGGAGCAATCTGTTTAAAGAGTACAACAAAATCCATTTTAAAAGATGAGATCTCTTAGTCTCTTAACCACAAAGAGAAGGACAGAATTCTGGGAAATGCCAACATTTGAAGGATAATCAGAGGATCCTGTGTAATAAAGAATTTGGCTGGCTTTTGTCCCCAGTTTCTGGAGGGAGAGTCTAAATCCTCGGGGTTTCCCAAGTGATGAGAGTGTCTTTGTTATTCGTGGTGGGCTCTGATAGTTTGTGCTAATATGGTGACACCTAGTGTGCCCATAGGTGGTTTATGCTAATGCAATGACTCAGGATGGGGCCTGGCCACACCAGAAAGACCAACCATGTGATTAGAGGGTTGGGGCTTTGAGTTTCATGATATTAGCCTGGCCTCTGGAAATTCAACCTTGAGGCTCATGATTCAATCAGTCATACCTATGTAGTAAAGCCCCAATAAAAATTCTGGACACTGAAGTTTAGGTGAACTTGCCTGGTTGCCAATATTCTGTATTATCACACATTGATACGCCAGGATGGGGATGTGTCCTGACTCCATAGGGAGAGGAGAATGGAAAGTTAGTGTTCAAGACCCTCCATGTCCTCGTTGTATGTATCTCTTCTTTTTGGCTGATTCTAATTTACATCTTTTTGCTATATAAAATGAGACAGTAAGTTTAGCACTTTCCTGAATTCTGTGAGTTGTTCTAGTGAACTTTTAATCCTGAGGGGATGGTGGAGACCTCCAAATTTGTAGCCAGCTGGTCAGAAGTGTGGGTGGCCTGGGGACCCCGAACTTGTGGCTGGTGTCTGAAGTGAGGGCAATATTAAAGAGGACTGTGCCTTTAGCTTGTGAAGTTTGGCCCAACTTTGGGTAGTTGGTATCAGAAGTCATTGCAGAGGAATAAATGTTAGTAAAGGAAACTGAACTAGAGCGGCCAATGACGCGGGGGATTGACTAGCAGAGAAGTATCATGGAAAAAGGCAGGAAAATATCTCAAAAGTGATCATGCACCAGGCTTTCCGTGATACCCTACAAAGGCTGGAATTGAGGGTGGGATACTGAGCATGGCAGGGAGTAGGATGTATAGTATGGTCTCAGTTTGTAAAATTGCATGAAGTGTGTGTATGTGCTGATAACTCTTTTAAAAGGTGATTGTGATCAACATTGTCAATTTGGTCAGTAAAACCTAAATCTCACATTCTTTGAGTAAGATTCTTTTCTTGTAAACAGGTGTGGTAATCCGAAGGAATATTCTATTCCTAGAACACATACGCACTCTTATCACTGAAAATGAAAGACAGCAGAATATTGGTGGGAAAAGAAAATGAAATTTGAATTCTAACTGTATCGGTTGGTAGGAGAATATTAAGTCTATCAGTTCAGGTCCCTTAACTAAGGTTTTCACATTTATGTAGGGAAGAGCATTTGATATATGTCTATATCTATCTGACTTCAAGTTTTGTTCCAGATCAAACTTCAGAGTAGCATTCATTGTTTTGTATATTACTCAAAATTCATTCATTGCTTTTGTTTATTACTCAAAAACTCAACCAACATTTGGGGATTTTTTAATTTTGATTTTTTTGTGTGTGTGTGAGGAAGATTGGTTCTGAGCTAACATCTGTGCCAATCTTCCTCTATTTTTTATGGAGGATTCTGCCACAGAATGGCTTGATGGGTGGTGTGTAGGTCCATGCCCAGGATCCGAACCTGCAAACCCCAGGCCACTGAAGTGGAGCACACGAACTTAATCACTATGCCACTGGGCCGGCCCCATGAAAACCTTTTTATTCAAAAATAAGTGCTCAAAACTTCACTCCAAATAAATACTGTGTACCATTTCTGTGTCATCAATATTTACATTAGAAAATCTTGCTTTAAAAGTACGTGAACTGGAAGGAAAATATTTTGATGGCCCTTGGCCCTTGCATCTGTCATTCCTCTTAATCTTCACTGAAACCTGTACAAGAGTGATGTTCTTTCAGTTCATGCTGTTGTGTGACACTCCTGAAATTTTAAGTTTTTAAACACTTTTGGCTTTCTGATAAGAAGTGAGACGCTAGGATCACAGACTGTGTCATGTACTTCAGCCACACGAAACTATTAGCTGATATTTATCTAATTTAAAGGCACAGATCTGGGCCCTTTAATTTGCTCAACATCTTTGTGGAAAAAAGTGTCAAGAGTCTTCGTATTATAGGGAAACTGCTTGTGACAGGTAGTATAATCAAGCTGTAAAATCTGAGGAAAAACAAATTCAGTTTTGATTATCAGCTATCAAAGTTTTTAAAATAATAAAAAGTACACTCTTCTCTAATTAATCATCTCTTTTTCTACACTTACTAAGACTTCAAACTCAGATCCAGTTTTTTTATAGTAAAAATCAATATGCAATACCTTGGCTGTCACTAATAAAAAAGAAAGCCATCAGGATCCATATTTTGGCATTGTGCAAGGAAGTATGGCATTATTCAAGAAGCATCTAACTGCTTTGTAAGACAATACTGATAATGCATTGTAATTTTTAAACGATGTATAATTTTATTATCAACTTAAAAACTTTCTTAGAATTATTACCTCAAAGTGTCTGTATACATTTGAGGTATATAGTAATATTGTCTAATTGCCTCTAGTAAATTTGTGACAATTCATACTCTCACTTTCTTGAATAAATGGTATCCTTACCGATGCTAATATTGTCATTTATGCATATATTCATACATATACATATATGTGAACTAAGTTAACATATAGAAAATGACATCTGCTACTCTTTAATTATTTGGGTTAAAATGTGTTGCCCTTGTTAGTATTCTTTTATAACTGCTGTTTAATATCCTTTGACTAGTTTACCTATTGGGTTAGAGTAACATATTAAAATTGACATTTTAAAAAATATGCTGCCCACCAAACCCTTGAGGAACACAATTTTACTTTTACGTCATAGCTTGTTGGGTTCTAGAGTGATTCAGAATTAGTTTTAAAAGTTATCTAGTAAAATAACATGGAAGTACAAGTTATAAAAAACTTGCTGGTTAATAGAACAACAACTAAGTATATACTACTAACACTTCTGAACTGGAAAAGGGGAAAATCTGCTGAAATAACACCTAGCATACATATTCATTAAACTAACCTAAATTTTTGGTCCTTAAATGTTCCTATCTTTGACTACATTGACATACCAGGACAAATTGCAACCATAGAGTGATAGGCTTAATGTTTATGAAAACTTTCACTGAATCAAAAAGCAGTAAATCAACAAGGTAAAGGTCAAGGTGAGCAGCATTTGTATCAGGAAAAATGTGGTTTAGAGCAAAAGGAAAATCATTTTAATTGTATGTTGTGCATTGAAATGGTAAACTGAAAGTGATGTATTTAGAATAAAAAAGTCCTCAAAAGGAAAAAAAAAAGTCATAGGAAGCATCTAATTTGCTAACATTCTCTGGAAAAAGTATTTGATATTCTGAATTAGTAGTAACTGTCCAGAAATATTTCATTTTCCGTATCAAATTTTCCTTCTGACCAAGTACAGTAGTAAATAACATATCCATATTCTGGTTATGTATTTAGCCTACTGATTTCAGAACCAGAAAATTTAAAAAAATATCTTCCCTTGGCATTTCTCCTTGAAGTTTATTATTTCTTTCCTCCTCCACTTCCTTCTTTTCACATATTTTTGTCCTTGGCCTGGCTTCCTGGCAGCCTCCTTTTCCTTCCTTTTGCCTCTTCTTGCCTCCTTCCCCGGCTGAAATCATAGTCCTCATGGAGAAAATTGTTAATGGCATTTAGATGTGGGATTTGGACAGAAACCTATGCTGAAAAAGTTGACCACATGATGATAGTGAAGAGACGTACGACACATTTCATTTTCCACGAAGAGTACTTTGTTGTTCTATTTTTATCATTTCGATAATCTGTGATGATAAATAGGGTGATTGTGCTAAAATTACCACTGTCTGCAAGTATGCTCTGTTTGACCTCACCACCTCCCTGCCTCCCACATCAATCGCCTTTTTTGAAAAGACTCATAATGAGGTTCAGAGCATTTAACACATTATTTAGCTTCAAGGATATAGACAGAATATGTTCAGGAGGCCCTAATCACCTCCAAATTTTAAAATGTCACACCTTCATGACACGAAGTGGTACTGCTTAGACTCCTGTATTCTATTAATTAGGAAAAAACATCAAGAAAATTCTGTGTGAAACTTTCTGTGCAAACTACTGTGATGTATAAGGATGGATTTTTCATGAGGTCAGCCTCCAGGGACCACACAGTGTAGACAGCATTGAGATATGTAAAGACAGACATTCATATTATGGGAAATGCACCCGGATCCGAACTGGCAAACTCCGGGCCGCTGAAGTGGAATGTGTGTACTTACCCGCTGTGCCACCAGGCTGGCCCTCTCTCATCTCTTTCTTGACTGCCTCCTATGACTTACTTAAGGATAGGGACAATGTCCTTTAATTGCTATGTCTCTATGTACCTCGGACCTAATTCTTGTTTAAAAATTCTCACTGACTTTAAATGGATGACGAAGCGTGTAGTATTGTGGAAAGCATAAAGAAAAGAGGCTACACTCAAAAGCTATTTCTGAATTAGAATCCATAGTTATTGTGAAATAAAGTTGCTTACATGCATGTTTCCTATATGTATACATTTTTTCTTTCAAACATTTGGAAATTGAGAGATTTTGCAGATTTTACTGTCTTTTTGGGGGAGAGAAGTGTTACCTATAATATACGTGAGAGGAACTATAACAATGAAAACAACTGACAAAGATGAGTAATATGCCTCAATGCAGTATTACTACAATGCCATTGGCCCTTTAAAGCATCTTTCCAGCTGATCGATTCTGGGATGCTTTAAAACCATGATCTTATGATACAGCTTAGCAGGGTGCTTTAAAAGCAGGTTTTTTCAGAGTGCTTTATAAATTAATTGACTCTCCTCTCCACAGTGCAGAAAAACTGAGATCAGGGATGAATGGTGGGCCCAGTTCCAATGAGATGAGTTCAGATTTGGTCTGTAGCGCCTGACCCTAGTACCTTCTCAGAGTTAGTGGTTGTGGGTATTGTGTGTAACTGTTTTATGATAAAAACAAGACTGTGGCATCATTGAATTAATTAGACAAGAGTATAATTAGAAGTGAAAGCTCTTCACTTTCCTAACTACTAATGGTAGAAAATGAAGTACAATAAATGTACTCCAAGCTTTGATGAATTTTGCTTTTGATTAGTTAGCAGATTTTAATGGCCTTCCCTAATGTGGCGGCTATTCTATTGATCCACCTAATTAAGGATTGTGAAAGTAAAAAGGACTCCTCTTCACTTTGATGACTGAATTTCCCCTTGAATTATCCAAACTGCTCAAATGACTGCTCGAAATAATGTTGGCAGTGTTATATGTGGTGTTCCATATGCGTATATATATTCTTGTAAGTCTTGTCTATTGCTTATTTTTATTTCATATTCCTTTGGACACTAGATAGAGATGAAGAGGATGGAATACTGGGAAGGGATAATGATTTTTAAACTGTGTAAATACCCCATCAAATGCCCTGCCACGGTTGATTTTAATTATTTATAGCTATTGAGCTAAAACCCATTTGACTTATCACATTCATTCATTGGGTGCTTATTCTAGCATGAGGTACTATGAAAGAGACTGACATATTGTATTAAAATTTGTAATAGCTGGGAGACCGTGCATTAGGAGTGTGATATTTCTCAAACTATTCTGTGCTACAGTAAGAGTTCAGGTAATTGTATGTGCTAAGACCTCTTTTAGCCTCAGTAAAATGGCCTAGAGAAGTATTAAACAAAAGAAAATACGTGGGAGAACCACGAATAAACCATGTGTGATAGTCAGGGCCTTTATTTTTGCAAAGGGAACCAGGATGGGATGTTGTCCAGCCTGGAGAGAAGCAGTCAGAAGCTAGGCATGAAAATACCTCTGGGCCTGCAGCTGCCTTGTGGTGCTGATGATGTTTTGGCAGAGACACCAGAAGTTCTGTTGTTATTTCTACTTTGCAAAGGTGGGACTCGCAACATGGGCCATAATCAAAAGGTTGAAAGGCTCTTCAAAGTTAATGAGCAGCCATGAATGTCAGTGTTCAAACCACAAACCTTTAGCTAAGCGTCTGTCCTCCTGTCCATCCTTGTTCTCTCTCTCATTCTTTCTTTTTTCTATCTCGTGCTTAGTCGGTAGTTGGTGCCATTGTGAAGCCATATTAAAATGCTGCACTACAGGGAACGATAAGATGACATAAGAGAGCATAATAGTAAAGTATTTTAGAAATTGAGATACTGTGGATGGGTTTAAATTCTATAAAGGAAATACCAAAATCTGATTACTCTTCCAGTGGTTAAAAGCTTATTTTTCATAAAGTAAGCATTATCTTGGGAAAGCAAATAAATTATTCATAGTGGATATTCCAGTTCTTCAGAAAATAGCATGGAGAATTTGAGTTTTGTATAATTGTAAAATACTCCTTTTGTTATGTTAAAGACCAGAGGAAGTGTTAGCCTAGCAGTTCCGACAGAGCAGACAGTAGTAGCTCGACTTCTGCCTTACACCCATTCAAAGGTACTTCATCATGTAAAAGTACTTCCATATTTTTTAAAAAAAGTATAAATGATATTCCAGGCTACTTTCATTCAGTGGCAGAGAGTTTTTAGAAAATAGATTGTCTTTTTTAAAGTCCTCATATCTGGTAAGTCAGTTAAAGGAAAATATAAACCTCCACTTTTTAAATAGAATATTGTCTATTTACATAGACAACGTGGAATTTAATATACTTTTTTTTTTAAGATTTTATTTTTTTCCTTTTTCTCCCCAAAGCCCCCTGGTACATAGTTGTATATTCTTCGTTGTGGGTCCTTCTAGTTGTGGCATATGGGACGCTGCCTCAGCATGGTTTGATGAGCAGTGCTATGTCCGTACCCAGGATTCGAACCAACGAAATACTGGGCCGCCTGCAGTGGAGCGTGCGAACCCAACCACTCGGCCACGGGGCCAGCCCCTTAATATACTTCTCAATGTACTAGATTCTTAAATTTTTAAAGAGAAAACTTCATAAACCATGAAAATATGAGAACTTACATCTTTTGTTCAAAAACAAAAATCATCATGATCAACCTGGGTACACGGGCCATCTTAATTGTGATTTCATATCCTGCTGTGGTCAAGTTGTACAATTTTACAGAAACTACGTATCAGGAGCAAAACATTGTATAGTGTTCAGTATGGTACTAGAAATACAATGCTTTCAGTGTGCAAAGTTAGAATTTTCTCAGGACTGTATATAACAACATTTGGTACCATCTAAATTATGAGTAATGATGGAGTCAACAGTTTTGTAAAGAAAAAAAAGTTTCTTTTGATAAATATTTTTAACTTATAAAATTCACTTTTCTTTCTTCCTCTAACAATTATCTCCATGACTAACATCCTGAACATGGTTCTCTTAAATATTTATTTGAAACTATGTATCTTAAATAATTACTAATGAGTTTCTTTTTTCAGTTGCAAAGACTTTACCGAAAAAGCAAATGGGTTTTGAAAATCACACTCCATTTCCAAGTCTACTGAGCAAGTAAGCAGAACAAAGCATTTGTGTGGGGCCAGCGGTCACTGGGACCAGAGCATGCTGGTTCTGCCAGGGAGTGTCTTTGTGTCTTGTGACCACACGCTTCTAGGCCATCATCCATCAGCTGAGACGTGTCTGAGCTCAGACCTCTGTCCCTTGTCCCTACCCTGATTCTTTTCCTCTCCTTTCTCCTTCCTGGGATTGCTGGAGGAATTGTGCTTAAGCCCTGTTCTCCTTATTATTCCTTGCAGGGTCCTCTGCTTCATCATGGTGAGGTCCAGGTCTCGCAGAGTTGGGATAATGCCTCTGGACTTCTGGACTTAGATTTCTGACAGCTGTCCCTCACTGCACCCCAAGCCTGCATAAATTAGTCAGAGTAGCTCTTTCCCTTCTAAATCTTGCTCCTGGGTGGCAAGGAGAAGGATAGCTGCTCTGGCTGTACCTCCTGGCTATTAACTGGCGGAGCAAATCTCTTTGTCTTTTTTGTTTTCATCCTTGCTTTTCAAGAGAGGGATTTGATATGGATGTGAATTTGGGCAATGTTTCTGAGCACAGAAGCCCTTCTCCTAGAGCACTTTGGTTAATAATCCACATCTTCCACGTTTTTTATGGGGCCAATAGTTAGATATATGGTTGACTCAGATGGTTCTTCCTTTGATCTTTAGCCCATTAAAATTGATGACAACCAGAATCATGCTTCTCTAGACTTCAAAGCAATGATAAAACGGACTCCTTTGGACTTACAAGTCCTCTTGTCTCATGGGAGACTAAGGTTAACATTTCCCCATATTGTGAGAATACGTAGAAGATAACCCCCTGCGGTTGATTCCTAAGGAAGACCTTGAGAAAGATCCATTGTCTGTCCTTGAACGTGGGATACAGGACACCTGAGACCCCAGCCCAAGCTGAATTTCCCATTGATTTAGCTCGTTGATCAGTTTTACGTTAGTGAAGGGATTCATCCCTGCCAGCTAGCTCTTCACACACACCTAACAGGTTCTAGGAGTGGCTTGCATGGTACACACTTGGATCTGTCCTCTAAGACATACATTTTATGTAACAGATAAAATTCAGGTAGTTTTAGAACTATGAATATATGAAAAGTAAGAGTGAATTTGTCTAAGACTGTTTATACCTGCAAGCTTGTTTCTTAGAGAAAGAATTACCTCGTGCAAAACACCATAGAAACTAGTTATGGCTTCCTGGTGACAGCACTGCTCAGCCACTAGGCTTGGACCACAGCTCCCCTATCATGCCAGGGCAGGGGCTCGTGCTTTCCTGAGCAGCATTCCTGAGGTGATGAATTCTGTTGCAAGCTTCCTGTGTCTTGCAGCTGCAATTTTAAGGCTTGGTCGTCTGATCATATGAAGGTCTGGTACTTATCCTCACATAACCTGAGCCAGCAGGTTAGGGCTGGAGACAAACTTCTGCCATGACGTACTAGTCTTGAAAGCCCCTCAGCATAACATATCTGGGATGCATCTGTCTTTCAGAGTCGGATGTCTGGCCCCGTGAGACGGCTGTGCACGACCCCAGAGTGTGGTGGGGCAAGGGACACTGATATATGTGTTACTGATTCTGAACCCATGAGCTTTTCCTAATGAGCACTGCTCCAGCAGCTCAGATATATGCCCTGCTTGCCTGATTCCCTTGTTTGCATAATCTTATTCCAATTGCTTCACATTTCTAATGTGTACAGTGTTGCTGAGATAAATACGAATGCTGAATAGTTTTTTGAAAACAAGGCAATTTGTTCAATTCATTCTACAAATGGTTGAGTGTCTGCCCACTGGGTGTGATACAGAACATACTGGGATTGTCTTATGGTAATAATAGATCCTGCTTTTAGTCTTGCAAGGGAAATAAGACCTATTCCCTAATAAAGATAATGAAAGATGTGTGCTAAGGAAAAATATAAAAGGTGTTATGAGAGTTTTGGAGGGAAAAGAAATTACTTTTATTGGCAGTTTCTTGCAAGCCTTTTTGATGGCTTTGGGGATAAGTATAATTTAAGTGTTTAAAGACCAGCTAAATGGCGTTCTATCTGGGATTGGGAGAGCAAAGGGGAATAAAGTAGAAATGAGCTTGGCTGAAGTGGAATGTTTATGGGAGGCATAGTGGGAAACTGACTTTGAAAGACAAGTTGTATCAAGACCACAGAAGGCCTTAGATGCCAGGCTAAATCATTTGAATTTTACTGGAATTAGTCCCCAGGAAGATTAATCTGGCAGTGTTGTATAAAGGTTTTGGCACAGGAAGACTTGTCAGGAGGCTGACAGAATCTAGGTGAAAGGTACTAAGTTGTCATGTGCCTCCGTTTGAATAGAGGAAAGTACAAATAGGGATATAAAATCCAACCTACGTGGAAGGAGATGAGAGGCAAACAATGGGAGGTATTGTTTGACACACTGAGTACAACATCATATTAGTAGGGCTCAGCAAGGCAGGATAGTAATGGCCACTATCAGAGCTAATGCAACGAAGTGTATAAATATATTAAACATATCAGAGGACCTTGGTAAGATGTCTTGAATTTGTGCTTGACCACTTGAATTTGTGGTTTTGAATATTTGTATAAATAAGTGGTCAGCAAAATTGCTTGAAACTTCCCACCTACCCCAATGCAATGACATGCATTACAAAAGGACATCTGCCTTTACCATTTTACTTATTACACTAGTCTAATAGTTTCCAAAAAGGATTCGATATACTTATGATTAAAGACAACCAAAAACATTATTAAAGCCAAGCTAAAGAGTCCATGAAAGTTACTATGGTTCAGAACAAAGTTCCTCATGTTTTCAGGTGGCCAAGACAAATATTGTTATGATAAATTATAACCCTCAGTAGCAGATTGTTGGGAAAATAATTTTTCTTTTAAAATTCAGGTGTTGTCAACTTGAATTTCACAGAAGGTAAAATGGTTCTTCATGTAGTCATTTCATATAATAGCCATTAACAAAAATCAGGGGAAAAAAACTGAATTACGATTCTGTGAAGTCACAGTAATGAGTCCATATGTAGATTCTCTGATAATATGATTTGATAAATGAATGAAGCATAAAGATACTAGCAGTGCTTCTCAAATGTGGTCCTCATCTTCGTTTGGGATGCCTGTTATAAACAATGACTTTAGTCCTAGTGGATGAGCATCTCTGGACCCCCAGAAACACACATTTTTAATATGACTCTCAGTGATGTGTGCATGTGTATGTGTGTATTTTGCTCATAAAAATTTGAAAACAAGTGATCTTGAGAAACAAGGGAATAGCTTGTCTCTTGACCTTTCTTGAATGTGTATTAATTGAGATTTTGACAGAACCATGAATCAGTGGCTTCACCAAAAGCTAATAAATTTCTAAAATTCTGGTACTCTTTATTTTTGACCAAGAGGAGATTTATATGCTTTGGATGGCAGAGCTGGCTTTGTGTTATCAAGAGCTTGTCTTGTATGTTTACCCAGGTGGGTACCATCTTTCTACAACAAACTGGTGGCTTCTGAGGTTTTCTTACTGTGAGTAAAATCCTAGACTTCTCAGCTAGGGATGACATCGAGATAAATGAGATTTGCCTTACCTCATATACTCCCAAATTTTAATTAATAATTAAAGGTATCAAAGTGAAGAAGAAAGAAAACTTAACCTAAATTATTTGAAAGGAAAAGAAGTTTACATCTGAAACACTTATTTCATTATGACACATAATAGCAGTTGATAACCATGAGCAATCTCATGCACACATTACCGTCTCTGTATCGAATGTGTAGATAAATAAAGGAGCCAGTGGAATTTGCATACAGAAGGGTTTTCCTCTAATTCTAGCCTCTCTTTAGAGAGTTCTGTCCTACTTTCCTATCAGGAGTAGCAGTATCCAGCCTGGCAGCATCTTTGTATGAAACCCAAAGAGAATGCAGTTGGGGCCAGATTCCCTGCTGTCTGCGCTAAAAAGTTATCAACTTTCTGGAAGAGTTAAGGTCATTAAAATCCCCCCTCTGGAAGCCATGTTATGGTATCTGAGGTCAAATTTAACTTGTTCCTGGCTGAGAAAGAACAGGAGGGTTTCAGTACACTATCCTGGATTTTACAGACAGGAGACATATAGGTACATAAAGACTGGTATTTTCTGCTATAATTGGGAGCAATGTTTAGCTTTGCTTATTTTATTTGGGTCAAGTTGATTCTTGTATGTCCAGACTTTGTTCATAATCAGTATTTATTGTTTGGATAGAAATATCCTAAAATTTTTGATAAAATTTAGATCTGATTTGATCTGTTTAGTGATTATGGATGCAAAGACACTTTTCTGGTTTTTTGCAAGAGAATATGATTAACTGGTCACACACTATGATTTAAATGAGTACAGGGCTCAGGTAATTCATATATAATTTCTCTATCCTGACTCCATCAAAGACTTGCGTGTAAGATAACTACGTTCTGGTTCCCTAGGTGTAACACAAAAGTGATATTTCAGTGGTCTAAATAATCACCGAAGCTCCAGTGAACAATTAATCCTTTTGGCATGAGTGGTATCAGCCTCCATAAATATGACGAGAGAGTATTTTTCTTTCGTAGATTACACACTTGTCAGACACGTCATCTCTTATCTTTACATGTCAGTAGCAATAGCATGTAAGGCGTTTTTATATTTTTCTTGGAATGATATGGTGTTCTTTTTTTTCTTTTTTCTGAGAATTATGGAAGCTGTCATTTATTTTCTAGGGTATTAATTCTGACCCCTTCCCTATTGCTCACATCTTTCTATGTTGAGTACAGAGGTTTAAAGTGTAGGCGCCCTGGCTTAAGGCTGCACTGTCTCTGTTTTAAAGTTTAAATTAATGTTGCAATCATTTATCATCTATTAGTTTTTATTGTAAAGCATAAAGAAATGAAGCCTCAGATTAACAGAGAAGCAAAACACCAATAGTAGAGTCAGTAAACAGTTTAACAAGTCCAATTTAAAGTAGAGTAGATTGAGTCTCAACCTAGCTAGACTCCAGCAGGCATCAGGCACTCGGACCAGTGAGAAAATGCTTTTGCTTATGGCATTTTGTAGTAGTCAAAATGATTTTCCTTAGGTTAACTCATTTGATCCTCTTGAGATTAAAAAAACACCAAGAATGGGGCTGGACCCCTGGCCAAGTGGTTACGTTCGCGCGCTCCGCTGCCGGCGGCCCAGTGTTTCCTCAGTTTGAATCCTGGGCGTGGACATAGCACCGCTCATCAAACCACGCTGAGGCAGCGTCCCACAGGCCATAACTAGAAGGACCCACAACTAAGAATATACAGCTATGTACTGGGGGCTTTGGGGAGAAAAAGGAAAAAAATAAAATCTTAAAAAAAAAAAAACACCACCAAGAAAATTGACCTTATAGAGCAAAGCCTAGGGTGGTTAACGATCCTGGTGGACAAACCTGCAGGTCAGGGTTCAGGGCCTGTAAGCTGGACTTGGGCTGGAACTTACAAGTTGCATGACTTTGAGGAAAGTTATTAAACTATTTAGCCTTTTTAAGCTGCCATTTCTTCATTGATAAAATTGGGGTTTAAGATTGTGGAGAGTAAATGGAATGTTCCATGTACATTCGTAAATGAAGAAAGGACTTAGATTCAAAGTGAGGAGAAGGATGGAATTATTGGCTCACATAATCAAGTGTAGGAAGGAGAGTGTTGAGCTGGTCTTATGGAGCACTAGAATTGAGGGCCACTTAGTTGCCCAAACTCTGCCAGACTCTCTTTCTCCATCTCTTGTCCCTTATCCTCTTTGTGTATATGTCCCCATGAGGTGAAGATTAGTGATTTGCATCCACAAGGCTCACATTTTTACAGTTTTGCTATTAGAGAGGATAAAGTCTCCTTTCTTCTATTTCCAGATTTTAAAATACTAGAGAGTGTTCTGATTGCTTGGACTCTTTGTCAATTTCTGAACCATTTTCTTTTTGTGTGTGGTGAGGTAAACTACCAAGCTTGGCCCAGCATAGCTCAACAACCATTTCCTTCTCTAGGATCCCAGAGTTCCAAGACTGGCACACCCACCACAAACACACAGTTACAAAAGTGTTTTTCAAAGAGGCAGGGAGGGGTTGACCTAAACGTTGATAGAAATTAAACAGTAACAACCAGTTCAGTAGGTGAAGGGCTAGTGCCTGGGCTATGGCAAGCACTCCATGCACGATGGGTTTCTTTTGTGGCTTGGTTCTTGTTACTGTTGTAAGTAGCAGAATTATCTTCTTCATCCTTTCTGAAATGTATCTGGTGTCCTTTCTATCAGAACCTTCTGATCCAAGGAAAAATGTCTGCCAACAATAGGCAAAATTGCCAAGTAGGGAAACCGTCTTCTCCAATTTCTCTTTGTTCTCTCTGCCAGGCCTTCCTTCCTTCAAATATCTCAAACTTCAAAATTATTTCTCCCACCATTGTAGTTGATAAAGCCACTCACACTTAAATATGATTGATCCCACTAGGCTGCAATAAGATTATTTTCTATTGCAAAGAGAAATTTATAAATTGTGATGAATCTTTGGCTAAGCGTGTGTCTGAATTTGAAAGGTCAACAGTGGGCGTGGTGATTGTCCACGTCTTTTGCCTACCTGGCACACTGCCTCCGCCCCACAACACTGACATTTCCTCAACCCACATTTTGTCCTTCCTTCCACCAGTCCTCCTTCCACTACACCCTCAAAGGATCAGTAACTTAACAACTCATTTTCTGAAAGATAAGCACACACTGACCCAAGAAATATTTCTTTTCAGAAGCCCTGCAAAGGCACTTGACAGATAAACGAGTCGTGTAGAAGTGAATAATGGGTAATAAATCCAAACTGCCTATGTATAAGGCGGTAACAGAGGTGAAGTTCCAAGCCTCATACTGGGAGAAATGGAAACAACAGCAAATCATCCCTCTCTCCATAGATGGTTGCATACTCTGTTGTAGGTAATACTGAACTTCAGGGGCTACAAAAAGGTCATAGCTATGGGTTCATTCTCAGGGAGGTGATAACTTTGAGAGAGGAAAATAAAAGTACTCTGTAGAGGAAGTGAGAGAACCCTGGTGGAGAAGGAGAATATAGAGAGGGAAAGCTTTATTTAAGAAATTTCAGTTATGAACCAATAGTGAAGACTAGAAATTTTGTCACACCTAAGAAGAATCTAAAACAGATCCTTTCTCCTTCTTTGTCTATTGATAATTCAACAAATGAAACTTAGATTTCCATACTAGTTGGAATTTTCGCCCATAAAAATTGCCAAGGAGTGTCTTCTTTTCTAAAACTTATTTTTCAGTATTTCTCAACTGCTTTTGGAAATTTCTCCATGATTATGAACAAAGTCTGGACATACAAGAATTTCTCCATGCTGAATAATAATTTATTAACTTTCAGTAAGCTGAGTCACTGATCTCCAGCAAGGAGATATCTACCAAAACCTAGGAAGGTTAGCTGAAGTGAGATATCCATTCAAATGCACTATCTCAGAGCCTCCTACAGGCTTCTGATAACACTCTAAATATATCTTGCAGAACTAGCAAAACCTGCTTGTAAGTCAAAAGCTTTTCTAAACTTTTATGACTTTGATTTGAAGATTAGTTTGTTGAAAGACTTCTAACCTTTAAGCTGCTAGGTCTGGCTTCGGATTGAAATAGGACCTGCAAGAGGATCAACAAGATAATTCACTATCTCTGACTTGAAGATGAGTATTAACAAATGCTCTTTTTAATGAAATCACCACTTCTTAGGTCCAGAGAGGACCAGCCCTGACAGGGAAGGTTTGAGGCCTCAGAGAACAAAGGCAGCCAGGCAAAATTCCCATGAATTTTTCCATGTCTAATGTTCTTGACCACGTCCTTTGGCTGCAAAATTTGGTGCAGCTATTCCTCATTTTTTTTTTTATTGATTTTGAGTTGTGCTCTTGTGGTTGTTTTCTTTGATTTGTGTTAATTTTCAACTCTGCCTAAGTAGATATCATAAGATAGCCATTTAGGAATGTAGCATAGAAATATTTTTCTCAGGAAACCTGATCCTTTGAAAAAGATTTAAATGAACTCCTTTGTATTTTTGTGGTGATGGACATAGTAGGGAGGTTATGAGTGTTGAAGAATGAAGACATAATCATTTTTCTTCCATATGGTTATGATCATCACGTTTATAATCCTTGACATTTATATAGAACTCTACACTTTCAAATCACTTTCATATATATTCTTACTTGATCTCCCTTTCTATTTGATGTGTTACTCTTTTTTGTTTCTTTCTTAGGAAGGGAAGGGAAAAAGTAATAGAACATATTTTGAATAATATAAAAGTGCTTTGTAGTTTCTTTGACAGAAATTTTTCCAGACATGATGACAGTGGGCTTGCTTCACAAAACTCTGCTGCAGTCCAGCATCAAAGACTTTAATAACTCACACCAAAAAAATGACGTGACTCAGCTGCTCACTTGTATCACACAGATATATCAGAGGTTGGCGTGATGGATAGAGTTTATTGAAGACTTCCTGAAAGGCTCTACAAAGTGTGTTCATCTCCCACGTGCAAAATTTCCTGAATAAAAACATATTTATGCATAATGTATTCTAGTTCATGTGCTCCAAGCCAACATCCTAACTCTTGAATTGACATAGTTTGCATAGAGGGGCTCAAGAATTTAATGTATGGCTTTGTTTCTTCTCATTTTGTTTGTGAGATAGTCATGATTGTGAAGGTGAGTTTTGTAGGTAATCTGTTCCATACAATGAGGAAATAATCCAATAATCCAATTTTACTGATCAGAAAATTATTTGATGATTTGCTCACAATTGCACATGATGGTAGGTAAAGGAAGGAAAATAAAGATTTATAGGTATATTGATTTAGTGCGCTTTTCTTAAACTTTAGAATGGGGGTGGGGTTGGGAAGACATGCTGTATGTAAAGATAGATAGCAGGGCGTAATGAAACGGATCGGATGCACAGAGAAGAAAAGTGAGCTCTGGTTGGGTCATTTTGATGAAGTCACTAAAACTCTTTACATCTTGCTTTCCTTGTGTATAAAATAAGGGAATTTTAACTTAAAAATTCTTAACAGCTCTTAGTTTTATTACTGCTAAACCACAAGTACAGACAAGGCCAATCTTAAATTGGAATGAGAGGAAAGGCTTTAGTGCCAACAATCCTGGACTAAATTAAAAAGAGAGGATTGGGTGGGGCAGCTGAAGCAAAAACCTTTGCAGAAAGAGGTCTCAGGAGGTGTATGTTTAAGGTTCCCTGGGTAAAAATTCACTTTACTCTATGCTATGTTGCATCTGTAGAGAGAAACAAAATAAAAACAGATTTATCTACATCTGTATTATATTAATTCCAGCACAGTTTCTTTGTTCAGGAGTATCATTAAGAAATGACAGGCACCTGGTATAGATATTTGACCACATATAATGATATATAAGATTCTTTCTCCCTCTTTCTTTCTCTCTCTCATTATATTTGGTTCATTTTCAAAATGAACCAAATTATACTAGACAGCAAACATGTTATTGTAGTTGTTGTTTCGGATTTTATTTTGGAAAAAAACCCTCAGGTACTTAAAAATTAGAACAAAATATGGAGGTTCATGAAATTTGCATGGCATGCTAATCTCTGTAGCAATACAGTTTAAAAATATGTGACAACAAATGTGATTTTTCTTAAACATTTTACATTGTTGACAATATGACGTAATAATTGTCTGCATATTTTTCTCCTAAAACAAACTCTGGCCAGAGTTTGGTGTCATGCAGATGCGCTCCATCCTTGAAGCTCATTTTCTTAAACTGAGAGGTAGTATTTATTGGATATGTAGGATTGTAGTACCATGTTTATGTCTATTGGTAAAATTTAAATTTGAAGACAGTCTATGCAATATTTTCAGTGTGTCATTTGCAGACGTGAGTGTTCTGGAGCTGCAAATATAAAGATTCTTCCTGTGTGTGTCAGGGACTAAATGATGAGAACATTGTAAGGGAACCTGAAAACGCAGGTGCACATAATTTTAAATCAAGGTGCATTTAACACAAAGTAAAAATGTAAAATATCATAAACTGTATATATTTATACATGAATGTAGTGTTGGAACCAAACTAGCAGTAATGGTGGAGCTAGCTTGGCTCATCAAAATGCTTTCTCCAAGGTTTTGGTTCATAGAAGTTTTGTTTGTTTGTTGTCTTTCAAATTATCTCAACAAATAGTGCTAAAAACTTGCTGGGAAAAGAATGGGTGTATGTGTATGTGTGTTCACACATGTTACTTTGAAGGCTAATATAGTGAAAACTATTAGATTTAAGTAAGAAGTTCAACAAAGTTGGATATTGTCAGGGCTCAGCGTTTGGTTTAGTGATTAGTTTAGTGTTTGAGTGGCAGTGACTAGCCTCTCTCTCTTTGTTCTGCAAAGCATCCACTCTCAGTGGTGAGAGTTGACTGCATCAATTTTTACGTGATTCCTGAGCAAAGTCCGTGCTGGTTTGTGTATTACTCCAGCTTTCACACAGGAAAAGTGGTTTGCATCACTTTTAATATTGTAAGCATCTGAAGAGGTTTTAGTTGTTGCTGTACGTGCTCTGGGAATACTTGTGTATCCTATTGATTGTAGATAGGAACTTTGTAATAGTTACCTAGGAACCTATCTTTCTGATAAGATATTTATAAGAAGGGCTATTTGATTACACAGCACTCAGTGTATATAGAATATAGGAATATAGGAGGACAGGAAAATATGTAGAATACAGAAAATAGGAATAATAGAGTGTACATACGTACATATTTTCAACTGTACGATATTGAGTATATAAAGATGCAGAGGATATTCTCATAGAGTAGCAATCCATTATCATGTGAATGCTGGACACTGGGGGAGATTTCTTCATAAGGAAAAGAACACTCTCGAAGTGGAAAGATAAGGCAGCCGTGTGCTGTACTTGCAACTGGGTGTTGGTATTGAGGGACATTAGGTCTGTCCATAGAGTTGTCTCACAGACCCTAAAAAACTTGGATTAACAGTTGCACCATATCTGCACACATACTAAAAAATGAAGTTACTTTTCCAAACGAATAACCCACCTGTGAAAAGAAAAAAAAAAGATAGCTTTAAATATAGGTCATCAAATGCCCTCCTTTCTCCACCAAAGCTATATCCAGACAAAAAAGAGGAGTAAAACTTGAGAGAATAATGCAAATTATTCAAGGAAATAAACAGATGGACCAAACCCTTGCTTATTAGATGTAAAAAAAAAATAATTCTGTGAACATTGATTCCAAGTTTTCATGTCACATAGATTTCTCTTGCTTTGGCTAATTCTGTCCAGAATTTAATTCACACAACATAGATACACAGATAAGTGGTATTAGTACATTTTATATTTCTAAAAATTACTTGTAGAATTCTGGGCCACAAAAATTTGATCTTTGAAATGAGGCAACAATCTTATTTTTAAAAATCATTTTATTGAGGTCATATTGGCTTATAGCATTGTATAAATTTCAGGTGTACATTGTTATATATCAGTTTATGTATAGACTGCATGGTGTCCCCCACCCATAGTCTAGTTTTTATCTGTCACCATACAAATATGCCCTGTTACCCCTTTTGCCATGCCTCCACCCTCTTCCTCTCTGGAAACCTTTAATCTATTCTCCTTATCCATGTGTTTGTTTATCTTCCATGTATGAGTAAAATCATATGGTGTTTGTCTTTCTCTGTCTGGCTTATTTCGCTGAGCATAATACCCTCGAGGTCCATCCATGTTGTCACAAATGGCAAGATTTTGTCTTTTTTTTTATGGCTGAGTAGTATTCCATTGTGTATATATCTTTTTTATCCATTCTTCTGTTGATGGGCACTTGGGTTGCTTCCATGTCTTGGCTATTGTGAATAACGCTACAATGAACATAGGGGTGCATAAATCTCTTTGAATTGTTGACTTCATGTTCTTTGGATAAATACCTAGTAGTGGGATAGCTGGACCATATGGTAGTCCTATTTTTAATTTTTGAAAAATCATCATACTATTTTCTATAGTTACTGCACCAGTTTGCCTTCCCACCAGCAGTGTGTGAGAGTTCTCTTTTCTCCATGTCCTCGCCAACACTTGCTATTTCTTGTCTTGTTAGTTATAACCATTCTGATGGATGTAAGGTGATATCTCATTGTATTTTTTTTTTCTTAAAGATTGGCACCTGAGCTAACATGTGTTGCCAATCTTTTTTTTTCTTCTTCTTCTCCCCAAAGCCCCCCAGTGCATGGTTGTATATTCTAGCCATAGGTCCGTCTGGCTCTGCTATGTGGGACACCACCTCAGCATGGCTTGATGAGCGGTGCAAGGTCCACGCCCAGAGTCCGAACTGGTGAAAGTCTGCGCTGCTGAGGCAGAGTGCAGGAGCTTAACCACTTGGCCACAGGGCTGGCCCATCATTATACTTTTGATTTGCATTTCCCTAATAATTAGTGATGTTGAACATCTTTTCATGTGCCTCTTGGCCATCTGCATATCTTCTTCGGAAAAATGTTCATATCCTCTGCCCATTTTTTGATGAGGTGTTAGTTTTTTTGTTGTTGAGTTGTATGAGTTTTTTATATATTTTGGAAATTAACTCCTTGTAGGATGTATGATTTGCAAAATGAAATGTCTTTTCATTTTGTTCATGGTTTCCATTGTTTTGCAGAAGCTTTTTAGTCTGATGTAGCCCCATTTGTTTATTTTTTCTTTCGTATCCCTTACTTGAGTAGACATGATCTTCAAAAAGATACTGCTAAGACCAACGTCAAAGAGTATACTGTCTATATTTTCTTCTAGGAGTGTCATGTTTCAGGTCTTACATTCAAGTCTTTAATTCATTTTGCATTAATTTTTGTGTATGGTGTAAGATAATATCCAGTTTTCCCAACACCATTTATTGAGGAGATTTTCCTTTCTCCATTGTATGTTATTGGCTTCTTTGTTGAAGATTAGCTGTCCTTACATGTGTGGTTTTATTTCTGGGCTTTCAGTTCTGTTCTATTGATCTGTGTGTCTGTTTTTGTGCCAGTACCATGCTGTTTTGATTACCATAGCTTTGTAGTATATTTTGAAGTTGAGGATACTTCCAGCTTTGTTCTTTTTTTCTTTTTTCTCCCAAAGCCCCCAGTCCATAGTTGTGTATTTTTAGATGTGGGTCCTTCTAGTCGTGGCATGCGGGACGCCACCCCAGCATGGCCTGATGAGTGGCGCCATGTCTGTGCCCAGGATTCGAACTGGTGACACCCTCGGCCACTGAAGTGGAGCGCGCAAAACTTAACCACTCGGCCATGGGGCCGGCCCCTAGCTTTGTTCTTTTTTCTCAGGATGGAGGCAACAATATTTAAGACTGATATTGGTCATTTAAAATGTATGAGTTTTTGATCTTTGGCACCAGATATACAAAGTATCTAAATTTTCTCTTTTAAGCAAAAGAATCATATTTAATGTATTCATCTCTTTTCCTTTCATGCAAAAGTTATTACTGGATATCTGACCCTTTCAGATTTTTGTATTAAATTTTAACTTTGAAAGATACTGTTTTACAGAAATACTCAGAAAAATGTATATTAAAATCATTATTTCTTACATATCAAATTGGCGAAACATTTAGAAGTCTGATGATAATACTTTTTGAGTGTACGAAGCAAAGGGAACTCTTAGACACCTCAGGTAGAAAAGTAAATTGGTAACTTTTGGAGTAAAATTTGACCACATTTAGCAAAGTTGACGACACACACACTCAATGGCCCAATCTTTGTCACTTTAAGGCTCTACAGAAACAGTTACACAATAAAGAAGAAGATTTAAATGAGCTTTTATAGCACCATTTATTTCAATGGTGAAAACTGGACCCAATCTAGATGTATATATGTATGTACAGCCACACCCATACCCCCTGAAATACCAGTCAGTAGTGAAAATAAGTGAACCACAGCTACATGGATTTACATAGATGAAACTCACGAGCATAATAGCAAATTTTTTAAAAAGCTGCAGAAGAATACAGGTTGTATGGTGCCACTCATATAAGTTAAAATATGCAAAGCAATGTACTTTTTTAGTGATATGTAATTGTTCTATAAATATAAATAAAGATGTGGGAATGAAAAATCATCATTTCATAAGAGCAATTACCTCTGTGGTGGGGAAGTTGGAAGGATAAGCAATGGGGAAATGTATCCACAAGCTTTGAAATATTTTAGTAGTATTTCATTGCTTAAATAAAGGGGTGGATACATAGGTGTTTGTTGCTTTTTGAAGGTATATTTTTATACATTCTAAATATAGTTTTTTAATATTTTATTTTTTTCCTTTTTCTCCCCAAAGCCCCCTGGTACATAGTTGTATATTCTTCGTTATGGGTCCTTCTAGTTGTGGCATGTGGGACGCTGCCTCAGCGTGGTTTGATGAGCAGTGCCATGTTCTCACCCAGGATTCGAACCAACGAAACACTGGGCTGCCTGCAGCGGAGTGTGCGAACTTAACCACTCGGCCACGGGGCCAGCCCCACATTCTAAATATTTTTAAGAAATTGAAATCAAATGAAGGGTAAAAGTTTGCAGTCAATACGTGTAAATACTTTATTTTCATTGGAATTTGGCGACTACATTAAATAATTCCCTAATACTAGTTTAAAAAATAATGGGTGGTGGGGGACACTGGGGGTATAAGACTGAATAGGAGGACACCCTAAATTTTTGTTGACAGTTCCTTCCAGGAGAGAGCCAGGGGTTATAGCGATATGAAGTGGTTTTCATGTTTTGTCCTATATAATTCTGAGTTCTGTGATTCTTTTACAGTAATACATTCATGTATTGCATAAATAAATAACAAGAGGATAAAGAGAAGTTAGAATGTTCGTAGTATATTTAGAATACATTTGTTTTTCTCAGACATATCTGACCTTTTGAATAAAGAGTCAGATGGAAAAATCTGGGAATGAATTTTCTTTTAATTTAAGGAGATGTGAACTTTCATATATATGATTGTTTTTAAATGAAAACCTTCATATTTTGGTGTGATGAATAAAACATTTTCAAATAATGGACTCATTTTAAGCCTTCACTGCATTTCATAGAATTTATAGTCTTTAAATTGTTGTAAATAATTGCAAAGGAAGCATCTCATTGGTCTCCAAGTTCATTAAATTTGATTCATGAAGTGCTACTATATTTTCTTAAAAAATAAAATGGAAACGATTATTGACATTCTTTATATTGATTTGTAATATTTAATTTGATCTACGTAAACTGCTTTTTAAATCATGTAAGTAGAATCAAGAATATAAATATAGTAGTATGTATTATTTACTGTTGTTAAAACTTCAGATGCATTTTTAAAGAATTGTTTAACATTAATCATGTTTGAAGTGAAAGTAGTTTAATCATAAAACAGAGCATTTTCAAAATTTTAGAAGTCAGATTTTCAGATAATGTTTTGAATTCAGTCAATATTTGCCATAGGTAAAGTGATAAGATTTGGAATGTTCTTATCATTCACATATTTAGAAATAAAATTTGTGAATAACATTTATGTCAAAACTAGATGGGTATTACATTAAAAGATGTCTCTTGAGTTTCAGATCCATATATGCATATAAGTGACTGCAGCCTAGGGAGCAGTAACAAAACTAAGCCTCAAAGGTCAATATAATTCTTGTGCACCCCCGTATTGCGCAGACATGTATGGACTCCAGATGCCGGACAAAGTGAGGGAAAGCTAGTCCACAGCTCCTTCCTTTCCTTAGGGTTCTGGTGGGGTAGAGTAGGGCCTATGGGAAAAGGTGACTAGTGCTGCCCAAACCATGCATGATCGCTCTCCAATCCAGGTGCAGATTGGAGAGAAGCATCCTTCCCATCCATGTGTTTGCTTCAAGACCATTTGGACCCTATTTAGGGCCCCAGATACAACCTTCTCCGAAGAGCTTGGAGTCCCTGCTCTCACAATATCAATGGTATGCAAAGACTGTTATCTTGCTTGGCCAAAATCTGCTTCTCTGTGTTAAAGGAGACAGGAGGACAGGATTTTTTTTTTTTTTTCCTGAAAATGCAATGGAATCCAGTATTGATATTGCCCATACTATGTCTGTTTTTAATAATTATAGCATAACACTGGATAACTTCACTTGAATGTCTCAAAAAACATTTTGAAAATAATATGTGTTGACTTGAAGTACCCTTCTTCCTCTCCACACCAGTTTGTCACTTTTGTTTTCTCTTCTGGAATGGTCTAGCCATTTGCCCAAGCTATTATCTTTAACTAGGGTGAGTATTACTCTTAACTTTTTCTTCTTTCTGTCTATCCATATCCTGTCAGTTACAAGTTCTGTTATTCTGTCTTTTAGATATCTCCTAAATCTGTCCAACCCACTGTACAGCCCTAGTTCAAGGTACCAACATTGCTCATCGGGGCCAATGCAACCACATCATCACTCATTTTCCTCCCTGTGGTCTTGCTCCTCTGATCCAAACTTTGCATCACAGATCTTGCCCAAATGAAAATTTGAAGATGTAATGCCTTTACTTAAAACCCTGAAACTCTTATGAAGAAAACTAAATTCTTAACGTGGTTTAGAAGGCTCTGGATATTTCTTTCTTCTTCTGACTCCTCATTCCTTACTCCCCAGTTACCTGACCAAATCTGGCTCACCATTTAAGGCTTAGGTTATTTGCCAGTTTTTTTGTGAAATATTTGCTCACCCATTTGGGATGAGCAACTACCTTTGGGATTTGCTGTGTATTTCAGCAATGTCATTTGCTATGATAATACTCAGAAAATTTATGACCCCCAAGGATCCATGAGGGCAAGAACCATGCTGGTACTTTATTTATTAATGTATCCCAGATGTACAAGGTAGATACTCAATAAATATTTGCTAAATGGACATAGGAATGATCTGGCACTTACTTGTCCAGTCGTTTCTATTGCCAAAGTATCCCCAGTTAACCTGTATAATCTGGTCATGCTAAATTTGTTTTCAGTTTTCTAAAATCATGTCCTCTCTTGTCTCTGGTCCTTCACACTTGCTTTCATCTTGCCAGAAAGCCTTGAACTCTACTTACGTACTCTTAAAATGTCCTAGAGTTTTCCTATTCTGGCCCTTATCAAACTGTCTGGTAAGCTCTAATGCACAAGTCTCTATCTTCCACAGGCATATTCTCTATATGCATAGGAACTATATCTTTCCTTGTTAAATCTCCATCATCCAGCAGAGTACCAGCCTATACTATATACCTAATAGATATTTTGACTGCAACCAGTGAAACAATGAGGAAATGAGTTTAGATATATGAAAAATATGGAGAGAATCCCTACGAGATTAAAAAGCATAGTGAAAAAGATAACTACGATACAATGAAAGTGATAAAAGATCCTCCTAGGGGAAAAAAAATGTCTGGAAGGAAAAGAGTTCTAAAATGTCAGCAAGACTGAGTATGGGTGATAGGACTGTGGTGATTTCTCTTTCTAATTGTATTTCTAAAGCTTCTTAATGGGCATCACTAATATGATATTTCAAAATGTTTTGAAAACTTGAAGAAAAAACAATGTAAAGATGACTGGGGACTACACCAATATCTTTTGAATACATTGATGCTTTCTATGAATACACATCTATAATCAAGTTTAAATTCTTGTTAAATAAGAGAATATCCTGGAGTTATAAGATGGGAAATCAAACTCTGCATTTGGATATTGCAATTTCATTTTCTTTTTCTGCTGGTGCATGCGTTTGAGAAGATTATATCTGTCCTACACTTGTATGAACAGGCAGAGATAGACAACAAACAACCCCTTTGTCAAATGGAAGATATAAACACACTAAATTGCACAAGCAGAACTGACTGCTCTTCAGATCGATCCATATACATAATGAAGGACGCGTGCAAACAGCCAGGAGCTCAACAAGTCTGTACAGTTTATCCTACGAGAACTTGACTTAAAATATCTTTGCATAACTCTGGGAGGTTTTTTTTGGTGTGTGTTCTTTTAAGAACAATCTGAAAACGAGAGTCATCTACTCATGTACAATCCACCAAAATCTTGACACGTCAAAAGCTACTAGGTTGTCCTCTCATATCCCTGTAGGGGTATGCCAGAGCCCGAGTGACCTTATCTGCTCAGGAACATGGGCAACGTCAATGAGACACAAAGATGCAGATAAAAGTTTTTTCCAGGCTGTTATTATAGTATGTCTGCTTCCCAAGGCAGTTAAATATTTTAGACAATATGAACATAAATATATCAATAGAATAAGTTCCTGTCCACTTTTGATCCAAGATAAAAGATTTAAATGTGATGTTTGGTCCCTTGTTCTCTTGGGCTGTTATAATACAGTACAAATTATTGGCCAAGATCCGGATCTGTCTCTTTCTCTATATTATATTTTGGACTAGACTGAGTTAAGCACAAGACAAACAAAATATTCTTCTTTTTTTTAAAGTTAGCTTTAAGAATGACATACAGTGATCATTGTTTATTTACAAACAATAAATGATATTTACCAAAAAAGAGCAGTTTTTAACCACTCAAATATTTTAAAATGAATTATTTATCCAATAAAAGAATGTAGAAGTTTAAGAGAGCTTAGAAAGGAATATGGCATTTTAAATAGGTACATTGCTTCTTTCACGATTTAGGTGGTCTTTAAATAGAATGTTGGTCATAATAGGAAAAAAACCCCTGAAATTCAATTAGAAAAAATAGAGTTGTAGTCCTCATCACCATTTGACCTTGGGCAAGTAACTTAAAGCAGATTCTATTGCTTTCACCTTTAAAATGGGAATAATGACACTTGTCCTCCCTACCTTAACGGATGCATATAAAGATAAGTGACCTAATGTAGGAGAAAGTGCTTGGCAAGTAGTAAAGCCCTATATAAATTTCAAGGCAAACATGATGTTAGTTATGTAAACAACAGCTTGTTTTGATTCTTCATCTGGATTTGTTTGCTTTGCCATGTTGATCTGATCCAAGCAATAATTAACTTAGTCTTTGAAAAGAAAATTGGACTTGGAATAAGAGTCATAAAACATGAGTGCAGATGTATTCTAAGTCCTTAGTGGTCAGAAATAGCTGTCTTCTGGGTAATTTCTCGGCATTTATACACTCATCTTGGACAGTCCCAAACACGAAGAATCTAAGGGTTACCTTAGATTCCCCACTATCCTGTGGGGATAGAATGAAATGCATATTTAACAATTTTATTTTCGAATTCTATGTGTATCTATATCTACATATGAAACAGCCTTATAAAAATAGCTTGCATCTTTGCAGTGTTTTGCATGTTTTTAAAAGATAGTTGGATGGATAGATAGATGGATAGATCTTGAGTCTTAAGAACCTAAGAACTGGGGTTGGCTCCGTGGCAGAGTGGTTAAGTTTGCGCACTCTGCTGCGGCGGCCCAGGGTTCGGATCCTGGGCGCGGACATGGCACCGCTCGTCAGGACATGCTGAGGCGGCGTCCCACATCCCACAACTAGAAGGATCTGCAACTAAGATATACAACTGTGTACAGGGGGGATTTGGGGAGATAAAGCAGAAAAAAAAAAAAGATTGGCAACAGTTGTTAGCCCAGGTGCCAATCTAAAAAAAAAAAAAAGTTAAAAAGGACCTAAGAACTTAAGTTCTTCAAGTTTTAAGATCTTTAGATCTTCAAGTTTTAAGAACTTTAGCTATTTATCACAGATATTATGCCCAATTTACCAATAAGAAAACCTAGACAGAAATTAGCAAAATGACTTCCAAGATCACAAATCTGTCATTTGTTGGGTAAGGTGGAGGGAGATTAGAATTCAAACTCATAAATTAATCTCATATTTCTTATTCCACACTATATTACAGCTCTATAATTTTACTCTACTTTTACTGTAGCTGTGCCACCTACCTGCCTTATCTAATGCCTCTCTTTGTCTCAGGCCTACTTAACCGTAGCACCCACATGACCTCCTCAGAGAAACATTCTCTCATGTGGTTAGGTGCCCCTCCTACATGCTCTCATTATCTAACAAAGCACTGATCACACCCCATTGTTTGTTGGATTTCTTCTGCCCCACCCACTGGTCTGTGAAAATCTTGATCATGAACAGTACAAAGTTCATAGTGGATAAATGAATGAACTTTTCATGTTATGAGAAAATATGTAGATCTAGCTGATTTTCAAGAGCTACCTATAGTTTCTACTAAGTTGCACCTGGGTAGCTTTTCTTGGCGCTGAGTCTACATTCTTCTCCCAACATCTGGGGCTACTTACTCTCAGATTTCTATATACTCTCTATTGTCTCCAGTAATAATCTTAACACAGGCATAAATTGTTTTTAAGGAGTTTTAGTCTATCTCTATTTTACCTTTCCTCTTGCTGTTTAGACTGGTTCTGAATTTATGATTTAGTAGGATGTTTGTTTATTTTCCTGAAGCTCAACCCCCTACTTCAATATTTGCACCCAGAGCCTCACTTCTGTATCCATGTGCCCGAATCTTGGTCTTGGTATGCCAATCTCCTCCCTCTGTACACTCTTGGGTAATCTTCTTTTCAATATTCTAAACTTTTTTCAGTATTCTAAAATCCTTCCAGGTGTGTCTCCTCTTTGTGCAATAATTTTTCCCTCTTACTCAAGCCTGGCATCATGGGCTTTGCCTCCCAGGGAAAGATATTTTAATGGTGATTACCTCCTTTCCTGTAGAGGTTTTAAAATCTAATCTATACATGGATTCTCTGTCACCAACTTTCACTTGCCTGTTCGCATATGCTTGCTAGTGTGTATTGAACTTCTGTTCTGATTATGTGAACTTTTTGCCTGGACCATCTTTGTTCAAGGTATGAAAAGAATTATACTGATCTTTAATGTCAAAACTCAAGTTTCATCTTCTCAGGATTATTCCATAACTCACCTACTGACTCTTAACCATATCCTTTGTCCTCATGAACTTCATTATTTCACCCAGATCCTTCAGCCTACTTCCTCTCCATTCCCCATACCTCAATCATAATACATTCATATACAGCAGTACATCCATTTATGGAACATGCAGAATAACAATAACCTATATGTGGCAAACAATCTAAAACTGTAGGCGGAGTTTTTGTCCTCATAGAGTCTCTTTCACTTATAGGTAAATGTGAGATTACCTAATTAGTCCCACCAAAAGCCAAAATTGGTAATACTACTACTTTCCGGGATGATTTAGGTCAATTGTGTATGAATTCATCTCTTTTAATTACTCAGATAGCATAAATGTAGATGAAGGTATTATCAGAGAATAATTTAATAGTTTAGTTTACTAGATTCAAAGAAATAATATTATTACGGCATTAAAACAAAATTTATAAAAATTTTTTAGTATTCAAATGCTTTCAACATCTACATTGATGAAACAAATGAGTTAATATATAATTTATCAATCACAAAGATATATCTTTATATATTTAAATACCCCTATTGAGTAACCTTAGAGAAACAAAATGTTTATTTGTGATTAACATTGAATTTCTATTTTAAAGTTTAATTCAATAAGCATTCCATCATTTCTTTTCTTTTTACCTAAGGCTAATATTTTTCTTGGGGAGTTTAGAATTCTGAAATTTAAATTGGAGTTTCATTCTGCACAATTGCCATAATTTAATTTTGCCTCCCAAAGGCAGAGTGATGGTTTTCTGCTGGGATAATCCATGAGATAATGAAGAAAAACACCACTGTGATTTTTTTTTTTTGGTAATCCAATTTAATGACATCACTATGGAAAGAGTTTTTCTTATATCATGCACTTTAAGTGGTCTTTGTGGTCATTCCTTTTCACAAGAATATTTTCCCTTGCCAAGAGGAATGGAAGAGAAGTAAACATAATACTACACAAAATGATAGGTCTGCTTTCTCTCTGGATTAGTGGCAAGAGCCAGCTGGTATTTACTGACTTTTCTCCTTAACGGGTGGATGAAATCTGAAGCTGCATAAATAAGATAATGCAGAAATTATAGGTCTATTTACTACCAGTGTGGTTCTTTAGTTTAGTTTTTAAATTCTATTGGAAAACAAGTAGCCTTGGGAAAGTTAAAATCCAGAAGTAGTAAGTTCTAAAAGGAAGCAATTTTGTCTCGCCTAAATAATTTTACATGTTTTTGTGAAATTCTCCACTCATTCAATAGACTGTTTAAGAATTATTTGAAATTTAAGAACTCTTACCATGCCTTTAAGTTTTATCTTATTTGTTGAATTATTTGCTTAGTGTTTTTATTATTATACATACAGATGTTTAAAATATTAACATATCTTTGTCTGTGATGTCTTCATGCAGTTTCTTGTCTTGATGACAAAATAATCATTTGTTCCTAGATACTACAAACATTCTATAAATTTCTGCAAATTTCCCCCTCTAAAGATTTTCAACTTTTTACCCTAGCTGAACTTTATTTGGTGTGATATGCAAGAATATATTTCTAAACTTTATTTCAAAATTTCTATTTAGTTACTCCAAGTTTCTATTTAGTTATTATTTTTTAAATAATCCCTTTTAATCCCCTTGTTTTGCAAACATAGGGGTTCTTATTTGGGTTTGTGTTTTTAAAAATTAAATATGACATACATATAAAAGAACAAATGATGTCCATGTAAGCATGGACAATAATATTAACCCATGAGCCTATTTAAGGGAACTTTGGGATCTCTACTGTCTCCACTCTACCACCATCATTCAGAAGTTAACCATCGTCTTATTTTCTTTATAATTTTCTGTAGATATTTTTCAGTTTTGCAATTCTTGAAATTTTAATAGAGTAGTAATATATATATTCTTTTGCCACTTGCTTTTTTAAAACATGAAGATTCTTCTATGTGATACAAAAAGCTGTAGTTTACTCATTTTCATTATCCTAGAAAATTCTATTGTATGAATGTTATCAGTATATACTTATCCATTATGCTATCTATGGACATTTAGTTTGTTTTTAGGATTTTGCATTTATATAATGCTGTTATGAACCTTGTCTCTCAATAAAATTTTTTAGACATATATTAAGCTTTTTCTTGACTTTTCATTTATTCAAATATCCATATTTATATTGTATTCATATTGAATACCAATAAGCATTTTGAAAACAATTAGAATAGTTTAATGTTATTGTAAAGTATATGATTATTTTACATTCTGTACAAATTACTAGCATGAGAAACATTGTGTCTGGCTCACAAATATGAAGGGAATTTAATCATTGAAAGAAAATAAACTGTAGATAGAATTCAAAACTCTATAAAATATTTAATAAAAAATTTGAAGCAGAGCCAGCCCTGACAGCCTAATGGTTAAAGCTCGGCATGCTCTGCTTTGGTGGCCTGGGTTCATTTCCCAGGTGTGGAACCACACCACCCGTCTGTCAATAGTCATACTTTTGCCGTGGCTCACGTAGAAGAACCAGAAGGACTTATAACCAGAATATAAAACTATGCACTGGGGCTTTGGGGAGAAAAAAAAAAAAGAGGAAGATTGGCAACAAATGTTAGTTCAGGGGGAACCTTTCCCAGAAAAAAAAAGTTGAAGCAATTTTATGTAAGTACTTTTTAAAAATGATTTTATTTTTCTTGAATTTATTCAATTATAAGCTTAGAGTGCTAATTAAAATGAAAGTCTGATTACCTGTTTCTATTTATCTGTTTTTTTTTCTTAGAGTCTACGAATAGCTTTGAATATCCACCTCCCCAGAATTGTCATTAGTAATAAAGTATAACTCTGTAAAAGCATTTTCCTCTTGGAATGTCATGGTAATTTAATGGGACCTTCTATTAAGAAGACAAGTAGCTCACTGCATATTTATGGTAAGACTGGGACAGTGTGATTTTCCATAGCTAAATAGTAGATCTGTGGTATATTTGTGAATAATGTCTATATTCTTAGGAGCGGATTTTAAATAGTAGAGCATTGATTTTGCAATGTGAAGGAAAAAGCAGGTTGACATATTTGTTGTATACTCGATAGAAATTAAGTATCGATTATCAATAACATATGTCCAATAAATAAACAAACGTTTGGACAATTTATACATAAGAAATATATAGGCAGCACAATCTGTAAGTTAGGAGCATGCATTTTGGCCAGGCGCACCCAAGATGAGCCCTGACTGTGCTTAAGGGCTGTGTAAAGCTGTGCAAATTACTAAACCTCTCTGGATTAAGTTGCTTCTGCTATGAAATGGGGATAAAAATAGTACCTACTTCTTACGGTTGTTCTGGGATTAAGTGAGATTATACACGAAGATGCTCATTGTAGTGTCTGACATAAGTACCAAATACACGTTAGCTCCTCAGAGCAATTTTAGGGAAAACATCATTCTGTAGTGAAGTGCAGTGAAGATGGAGCACTCCTAAATTACTGTATCAGTGAAAATCAATCCTCTATTTTTGGAAAAACTGACAATAACTTTCAAGAGCCCTAAAACTAAGTACTCTTTTTCTGAATAACAGCATGTCTAGACACTTATTTTAAGGAGAGAAAATTAAAAAGTGGAAAAAATTGCATACAAGGAGATGTTATTTGTAGGAGGGAACCAGGAATAACTGGAACGAGCCAATAGTAAGTCCATTTAACTGGATAGAATATTTTGCAACAGTTAACAGTGACAATTACGAAGATGATGAGAAGACATAAAAATGCTTACAGTAGATATGAAAAATAAATCAGATAAGAAACTCGTTTGTGTATATATTATGAAAAGAACTATGTAAAGATGGACCAGAAGGGCACATAGTGTCCTGTTGAAACAGTTAGTGACTATGAATAAGCATTGACAGAGATTTATGTGGGGCAGCCTATTAACTTCAGACAAAGTATTTTTTGCATCTAAGAAAAAAAAACACAGTACCTTAAGTCACTTTCTATGGGTTTCTTATTTCATTTAGGAGTAGCATGTAAAAATTCCTCAAGGGTTTGCTAGTCCACATTAACACATTTTCTCTCTTCCCATGACTATCTATCTCAATCAACTCCTATTCTCTATGTATTCATCTGCGTGTCTCATCAAGAATAATGTGACAGTAACAAGTTGACTGAATATAAAATACTCTGAAAAAAAATTAAGGAAGAGATGTCGCTATTCAAGTGTTCTTTCTGAGCTTCATAATTGTGCACTGACTACAAAGAGATTCTGTCTTGTCTTTAAATTGTTCAGGGGCCAGACAAACTTGTTTTTGTAGAACAGGATTAATGGTAGGACTACATGTACAAACCTAGTTTGTTGGCCCAAACAAGTTATGAGTTTGCAAAGGTGCAGGCACATGAGAGCGAGCTTGCTGGTGATGTTTAGAACCCAGCAGTTCAATGACGGATGGTATTACTCACACTGTTAGTCCTCAAGCCCCAAACTCCAAACTTATTTCTCTATACAAGATAAGGCTTTATAAGGACTACTGTCTGTGAGAAACGTTTTTCTTTAATAAGCTTGTATAGACTTGCTTTATTTCATCGTCTAATTAAGACTCTCCTACCTCTCTCCTATCAAAAAAATATGGGTCATTGTTGTGCATTATATGTACAGGATGACTGTTCTGTCGGCACTGTCTAAAGGCATTATTTATTCACACAATAAAGCTTTACGTGTTAATAATGACACATTCTTTGAGTTCAGAAAGGAGAATGAAAGATGGAATATGGTATATAGGCACTAGCTTTTAACGTAATTCATAACTCTATAGTATCAAATGAGGATATTAACATACATGTATTAAAGGTAGAGATGTGATTGACAACTAAAGTCAATTTTTATTTCACGTGAAAAAAGCTCCAAACATTTATCATTGTAGTCAAACATTTGTTATTAGTGTGAGATAGCTACTATAATTTCTAAGATGGCCCGTTGAATGGTGTAAGATGCTAAGGAGAAGTTTTTGCACTAATTTATTAGTTTCTTAGTTGAACAGTGAATAAGTGGATTTACCAAAGATGATTTCAAGTTGTTTTTTATGTCCAATCAAGACAATCCTTCTTTCAGTATTGGCCATATGTTAAATTATATAGTGTTAGAACTAGAAGGGGCTTTGAAAGCATTTAATTTAATAAGCCTTGGACTAGTCATTGACATGTATAGATTTGTTAAAATCAAAGATTTCTCTGGATTGGGAGAGGTGTTTTCCTTCTGTACATTGTTGGTTCTTGATATGGCAGCCAATCTCCCTGCCCGCAAATACAGTCCCATTTGTTTGCCATGCTGTGGAATAAGGAGGAATCTCACACAGACGATAGAAAGGGTCAGGTGCTACTATGCAAAAGCAATGCCACCAAGTGTGGAGGGATAATGCCTGACAGAGCTTAGATGAGATTTCTAAAGAAACCATTTAAAGACGTCCTCAAATCTGTCATACAGCAGCAGAAGAGCTGCCATCCCCTTCAGTAACACCCTTCTGTGCTTATTTTTAAGAGATTTACGGAACAGGCAATAATTGAAAATAATTAATGAGATACTTTTTCATTTCCTCTACTTGTCATTTTTACTCAAAAAATAAAAGTAATGTTAAATCATCAAGTCATTGTTTACATCTAGAAAATCTAGTAGAGGAAATCTGCTAAAATATACTGTCAAATTATGTCAAAAGACTGTCACATTTATTTATTTGTCTAACACGCATTAAGACCCACCTTGTGCTTGGCACTGGGCTAAGCCCTGGGGGTACAGTGGAAATAAGATACTCTTTGTTTGTAGAAACTTACAAACTACTATGGCTTTAGCAATTATTCATTCAAGAATATCTACATTCAAGAATAGCTCATCTCCATAGTTGAACATGTTTTTTAAAAAGAGTTTTTTAGTTTCTTTCTCTTCTCTCCCCAATCGTATTTCTCCTGGCACTTATTCATACAGTACGTCTGAGAAAGATGAGCTGAATTAAGAGAGTGAGTCATGTGAACACACAAGGCTTCAACTTAAAGTCACAAATGTATAAATCAGGCAGGCAGTTTTGTCTGAGATCTGAAGGCTAAAGGGGAAGTGGAGGATTCAGTTTTCCTGGTTTTCAAATTATTTGGGATATGGCCTAGCTTAACAGGTCATGAAAATAAACCCTTGGTTGGCAAGG
Source organism: Equus quagga (assembly GCF_021613505.1). Classification (NCBI taxonomy): domain Eukaryota; kingdom Metazoa; phylum Chordata; class Mammalia; order Perissodactyla; family Equidae; genus Equus; species Equus quagga. Next base: position 70,717,471 of record NC_060274.1, read on the forward strand.
AAACAAATAAAAGCAAAATTTTTTTTGGTAACATTAGAGTCATGAGTAAAATAAGAATGTGTAAATAACAACTTAGACGGTCTGATTTACCCTGGTTGGTATGTGGGAATAACCATACACATGCACAGATGTGGCATTCTCTGAATATTATGAGGGCACTTACATTTTTTAAAGACATGTCTGTTACCCCATTACTAAAATGTGGCTGTTAAGCCTCCAAATGACAAGTGTCAGCTGCAGCTTCACCAACAGCTCAAAGAGGAGAGTTATACAAAACACATTGCTAACTCACCCACAATTCACCCATCAGCCTCCTCATCTTTTTAAAGTGATGTCCCTTTGATAAAAAGAGTAGTATTTACAGGTAACATGACAGAATTCTTTTTTTTTAAATTTGTATCCGGCCATATGTTCTCCCTTAATATCTCTCCCTGTCTCTGAATCCTGTGTTCATCATTTCCTTTATACAATTTTATTGCATTTATATGTATACCTAACAAAAGTACATAGTTTTGTTTTAGTACTTTTCACCTTTATAAAAATGGTACATGCTGTATGCAATCTTTTGGGCCTTGCTTTTTGTTTTTATATTTTATTTCTAAGATTCTTCTGTATTGTTGTGTCTCACTAGAGTTTATTCGTTTTGACGGCTGTATGTGTTTGCATATATTTGATTGTGTGAATTTACCATAGTTAATTCATCCCCTTCCCTATTGATGGGAAGTTTCTTCAAGATGTGCCAGCACGTGAATCTTTTTTTCAGAAATTTTTCCAGCACCTGTAGGATTCTTTCAAACTGAACCCTTTTCATTGTTTTCAGTTTACAGACCCTCTCAGGATTTTTCCAGGTTCTTGGTATTTTAAATAATGCTGCAATGAGCATCCTTACATGTCTCTGGCTGCACACATGTAAGAGTTTCTCTTGGATATATATCTACGAGTGGACTTGCTAGGTCATAATAATTTTATTGTTTTCTAAAGTAATTGCATCAATTTACATTCCCACCAGCCATGTTTAAGAGATATTATGGATTCACATCTTTTCTAATGCTTGATGGTATCAAACTTTTTAATTTTTGGCGGTCTTAGACATGTAAAATAGTACCTCTTTATGGTCTTGATTTGCATTTACTGAATCATTTTTAATATCTCTTCATATGTTTATTGATATGTGTGTATGTGTGGTTCCCTTTCTGTAAAATGCCTATTCACATTTTTTTGGGTGTGTGGAAAACACTGTTGGCTGCCTGCCCAATATTTTTTCCCCTTTGCTTTATTATTATGAGAACGTCACTTTTTTTTTTTTCCCCAGGAAGGGAAGGGGCATATGCCTAGCTGAAAAATGTTTTCTCTTCAGATTCCTTTTTAGCTTGGAATGGCCACATGACCCATCTAATTCTAGCTATCGAGATTCTTGCTTAATAGAATTACTCTTCTGATGTAATTAATTAAATGAAATGTAATGAAATCAAATAAAATATAATTAAATGAAATGTAAGTAATTAAAAGACAATTTAACATAGGTGTGCTTATTTTAATACTTTGCTCATGCAAGTTGAGGTGGGCAAAATTATTATTTAGAACTTTATTTTATGGTATTTGAATAGTTGTTATACTTTCTGACTCTCAGATGTACCAAAGACAGAAGGAAGAATTTTGGAAGTAGTGAGATGCCTATCACTGGACACATTCAATGTTGTGACCCTGAGTATTCTCTCCGCCTCACTTTCCTTTAGAGCTCTTGACTTATCATTGAGAATCTATGTAGTTCTTGCAAAAACCAACTTCAACCCTAGCTCTGAGAGTGGAGCTCATGATCAAGGCTAAGCCAAACAACTGATTCAAACCTTGGGCCACAGTAATTGGCTGTTGAATGAGCATGTGACATAAGGCAGCCTATCATAGCAAGCTTGGGACTTTACTTTGATTGACAAGACAAAGTTCTTCCTGTACATTAAGAAGGTAGCACATTGCCCTGGGAACTATTGGTTCTTTGCTAAGCATGAGAGGAATTACCTTTAGAAGGCTTTAACACCGTGGAGTACCAAATAGAGACATTAATAGAAGGTGGTCTTGTTTTGCCACTGAATTACGGCTTCCTTAAAATCCAACCTACTTCTGAACTTTATTTCTATGAACCAATAAACTATCTTTATTACTTAAGCTAATTAGTTGGGTTTCTATTACTTGCAACTAAAAAGCATTCTAATGGACACATTTGAATATATGCTGGGTAACACCATGGAAGAGGTGTTAGAAAAGGGATTCAGGGGCCGGCCCAGTAGCACAGCGGTTAAGTTCGCACCTTCCATTTCTTGGCAGCCTGGGGTTCGCCAGTTCAGATCCCGGGTGTGGACATGGCACTGCTTGCCAAAAGCCATGCTGTGGTAGGTGTCCCACATATAAAGTAGAGGAAGATGGGCGTGAGTGTTAGCTCAGGGCTAGTCTTCCTCAGCAAAAAGAGGAAGATTGGCAGTAGTTAGCTCAGGGCTAATCTCCCTTAAAAAAAAAATATATATATATATATATATATATGTGTATATATATATATAAAAAAATAAATAAAAAGAAAAGGGATTCCGACCGTAGGCTGGTAGTTGAACTGGATGATCTTTAAGAAGGTTTTCAACCCTGTAATTCTGATATGAAATGGACCTAGGTTTCTGTAATCCATCACCTCCAAGTGAGTCTAGAAACGTTAACCAGATCCCTTTCAAGCTATCTATATGCCATACACATTGTATGTTTTAGTAACCAAAGTAGGACTATACATTTCTCAGCTCAGTTTGTTTATTGCCAAATGATCACATTTTATTCTTTCCCTTCAGCTAAGATAGCACTCGATGAATTCTAATTCAGACACATTTCTAATTAATTCTAATTAGGATATTATTTCTGACTATGATTTTTTTTAACAGGTCAATATTCAAAATAAAAGACCAAGGTATAAAAGAGACCTAACATAAGATTTAGGCAACGTAGGTTCTAGCCAAATCTTTGCCTTTGATATGTTGTTCCTTCCTATCCATTAAAAAAAGAAAAAGGCTAGGTGTATCATTTTAGATCTCATTTAGTACTAAATATCTTTGCTAAACAGGAACGCAACTTTCTGGGGTAAAATTTGGGTTGAAGCTTATTTTAATCTAACCATCGCGGAAGAGTATTCTACATTGAAATCGACATAAAATATGGGACGTCTGCATACAGCTAGGAATCCTCCAGAATAGAGGGATACATTAAGACAGCCTCCAGCATTGACTGAAGTCACATCTCTGTGGTGTCACTAACCAAGACTGACTACTTTCTAAAAGAGGGATTCAGTGAGAACATGGGGATGTAACTAGGGTAGGGAGGACAACGGCGCTTTCTCAGTCTGTTGCCATCCAATAGAATTTCAGATCATCCCTGGCAGAAAAAAGAGAAAGGCTAATTCCAAGGAGGTCACACCTGGGCTTGTCTGGATCAGTTCCAGAGCAGGATGCCTGTGCTACAAAGAACTTCTGTTGTCTTCCTGGAAGATGTGCTTCAGAGTGTCACATTTTTGGCAAACATGCCTCCATTTCCTTGGGGCATCTGCGCTTTTCTTCTCTAGAGTGTACCATTTTCTTTACCATTAATTATATGTTTGTTTTTAATCTTCCATAGCAGAAGGAATCTCTTAGAACATATCCAGTATTTGCATGTATTTCAGTAAGCTATTCAGGGCTTTTTAAAAGATTTTAAACATCTTTTAAAAATGGAATCAAATTGGATATTTTATCTGGTTTTTGTGCTTGACCTCTATGAGTTCTGAGCAGGACGTGCTGGACGTGGAGGCGTGAATTAATGAGCTTCATAGTGCCGTAGATGCCAGGTCTGGATTCTCAGAGGGAGCGTTTTACATAGTTCTTAAGAGTGCAAATATTCTACTGTTACGACAACGCAAGAAAACATTTTAGATAATTTCTCCACACTTCTTTTTATTGTGTACTTTATTGACATTCTGTAAATCATTTAAATCCATTAGTAGAGTTTGTTGTTTTTGTTGTTATTTTATACATACATTGAGAGAACAAAACAAGATCATCTTTTAAGTTAAAATTCAGCCTTCAGGAAAAGACTTGGCTACTTCTGTATGAAATATACCGGAAGATTTAATCTGAGGAAATTGCTGGTGTCAGCAGCTGTCACAAAACATGTGGCCTGTTTTGGAATCTGGAGCAGCTGCCATGCTGAAATGCTATTTCTTTTTCATGGGGAAATAAGAATATCAGTGGAATTTATTTTCTTTGAAGCGCTTCACCCCTTTTATTTCTAATTTCAGATGTCAGCAGCCTTTTTGGAATGACTCAGTGAGACAGAGAATATTCTCCTGAGCCCTTAATATCTGGGGTATTCCCCGGTAGCAAGAATGTTTCAAGCACAGCTGGGTGGGGAACATCCATTCATTATGCCCAGACGGCATAAAGTTCACAATGAAAACATGCTCCAGGCTTATGCATGCTTTCCTACAAAGTGATTTATGGGAGGTTTCCTAGAAGGAATGTGGACTCTTTCCTCCATGTGACACCTTAGACCATTTTCCCCAAGCTACAACTTGAGCAAGACATGTCCAGCCCCTCTCAGGCCTCCAAATGTGGTTATGCTTCTCCCCCATTGCTCAGATAGCTTGGGAATCTCCACCTCTGAAGAAAGGCTTTCCTGATTATGAATGGCTGATTATGCAAGGGATCTTTTCCCCACATATACAGAGATCCAGCCTTCCTAACTGTACTTGTTATTTTGTTTTTACATAACAAGTTTACTTTAATTATATGTATCTTGGAAATGTTGACCATAAACACTTCATATATCTGGACAATCTATGTATTTTCTGAATTAAAATAACACAGTGCAATAGAGATTGGGAGGTAATCTGGCTTTCCCTTCATTTCTCTTCCCAAGCTCAAAGCAGAGAGCGGCTGCAGTGGGCTTGTGTGTTGGCAGATCTAGAGGAGGCTGAAACTATAATTCTTAGGGCTACAAGTTTGCTAATGTCATATACAATAATTTTAATGACCTTGGGCATGTTCCTAACACCTCTAACTTCTTTACCAGTCTATACAATGGGGACAGTAATGGTGCCTTCTTCAGAGGAATGTTATGAGGGTAAACGGAAACAATGCATATGAAGTGTTCAGCATAATGCTTACTATGAATAAAATTATCCATGTGACCTCAAGTCAGTGAAAAATCATCTTCGAACCTCATAGTAGTCGTCAGTATAAGTAAGCAAATGTCACCAAGTTGCAGGTAAGATAAAAAGTGATGACGTAAGAGGCACTTTTTTTAGAAGAGAAATTTTGAACAAAAGAAAGTGTGGAGTAAACTCCAAAATATATGCATCCCTATGATATCTATGATTACTGTTTGATACATATTTAAAAAAATCATCCATGCAAAGCATTTTATAAAACACGAAATGATACATAACTATTCAGTGCTGTTTTTATTCTCACATTCACCATCACTATTCCCAAGAAGAAGTCCATGAAAAAGATGATAAGAAATGCACATGACGTAAGAAGATCAAGGACAACATAAAGGCTGAACCTAAGGGAAGAGAGTTCCAAACAAATAGTAGGTATTTATTGTTATTGGACACACCAAATAACGGGAGAACAAAAACAGAGATTGCACGGTTATGAATTTTTTTTTTTTTTTGGAGGAAGATTAGCCCTGAGCTAACATCTGCTGCCAAACCTCCTCTTTTTGCTGAGGAAGACTGGCCCTGAGCTAACATCCGTGCCCATATTCTTCCACTTTACATGTGGGATGCCTACCACAGAATGGCTTGCCAAGCAGTGCCGTGTCCACACCTGGGATCCGGGCTGGCGAACCCTTGGGTGCCGAGAAGCCAAACGTGCGCACTTAACCGCTGCGCCACCAGGCTGGTCTGGTTGTGAATGTGTCTCTTCATACAACACTATTGAATTGTCTCTGTAGAAAACCAAATTGTCCCAAATGGTAAAATAGTGTTAAAAATAAAGAGGGCAAGAAAAAAGAGGAGGAAATTCAGAATTCTGGGAAAATACTTCTTTCAAACTTTTATTTATAAAAATGAAGAGGTGTACTTTCTTTCAATAAATACTTTTGATCATCTACCATGTACTAACACTATGCAGAGACTGAGGTGGAAAGGAGATGAAAATGATGTAAAAGACAATGTTGCTGTCCTTTGGGTGACTCTACAGAAAAATGAGAGGAGAATTAGGCAAAACATAAAAAGAAAAAAAAGAGAGGGAGAAGGACAGATGGATGGACAGATGCAAAAACGATAGAAATAAAATCTCTTGCAATGTTCGGAAAACGTATTTGATAAAGCTAAAGCAGCAAGTTGGAAGGTGGAAGGAGAGGCTGTTCCTTCTATGAAATGAAATAGGAAGTGGCTGGTGCAAATTTTCACAGAAGCAATCCCAGCATTCCACTGGCCTCTCAGAACTTAAAATTACCAATGCACTACAAGGGTCCCTAAACATATCCTCCCATCTCCGTGCAAGGACGCTGGTTGTTTTCACACGTTACCTGAGAAAGGGGCACGTCTCTCAGCACATCAGTTAATTTTCAGCAGCATATTTTAATTCAGTAATTGTTTCTTGTAGCCATGATGCACTAAAGACTGTTCAAGACAGTCACACTTTGATAAGAAATAAAACAGAAAATTGACACAAGCTACCTAATCTCCAGGAGCCCAGTTGTCCAGTAGGACAACCAAGGATATAGACGACTGAGTCCATGGCTGGGCTGAGCGTGATAAGAGCCATCACAGTAGCACTGGCTGGAGTAATAAAAGCACAGAGGAGCACTGGAGTAATTCTGCCTGCCCACAGGGTTTACAGCAAAGCCTTTTTGTGAAAGTACACCCCAACTCATTCCTCTCTCAGGACAGAATTTCACATACCTGGAGCTGAGAGAGTTTAGCTCTGGTTCAGAATACGTGTCACTTTCTGGTAAATTAGAGGCACTCTGATTCTGAAGACTATATTCCACACAAGAGTTCCCCATCTCCAATTTTTAGCTTTTACCATTAAGAAGCACTTGTAAATGTGATCAGTTTAAGGAGGAATGAAATCTAAGTAGTCAGCCACTCTTTTTGAGGTATTTATACTTGAATCCATTCTCTTTCAGGTGAAAGAGAAAAATACCTATAGGGAAAAATAAAGGCTAAAAAGGTGAGTGCTTCAAAACACGTGGAAACAGCGCCTGTACACGTAAGCTCATGTGCTACCACTTTGTTCCTTTTGTTTGGTGTATGTACCCAAAGAAAAGCATTTAGGATTCATTCAAACATAGGGCATATTTCATATTTCCTTCATACAATTTTCTCTGACTAGAATCTGCGGTGACAAGTAAATTGAGTATGTCTGTCTAAAGCCATGTTCTAGAAATAGCACTCTTACGGTATAGTTATTTACTGTGTTTGGGATGAAAACTCATTATATAGGGGGAAACTGTCAAAGAAGAGATTATATAAAACATGGCATAAATTTCCAGGGATTGTAAATTTGAAAACTGAACAGTTGCTATGTGAGACAAGTCTATTTGTATACCCATACGTGTACCTACATTTATACAAACTGGGGCACAGAATATAAAATGCAAAATCTACACTTGAAAGGTGTAAAATGAATTTTGAGCTTTATAACTGCTTTAGGATGGACATTTCAATGCCCTGAGGTGCATTTAATCTCTTCCACAGGCATTTAGAATACCCTGCTTTAGTAGAAAATCTTGAGAAAAAGTGACACAATCCATTTTCTTCTTTGCTTCCATGAGTGTGACTATTTTAGACTTCTTACATAACTTGAATCATGCAGTATTTGTCCTTCTGTGACCAACTTATTTCACTTAGGATAATGTCCTCAAGATTCATCCATGTTGTCCCACATGGCATGCTTTCCTTCTTTTTAAGGCTGTATAATATTTCATTATACCTATACCACATTTTCTTAATCCATTCTTCTGTTGACAGACATTTTGGTTGTGTCCACATCTTGGCTATTGGGAATAGTGCTGTGGTAAACATGGGAGTACTAATATTTCTTTGAGCTCCTTATTCAATTCTTTTGAATAAATACCCAGAAGTAGAATTACTGAACCACAAGGTGTTCTATTTTTAAGTTTTTGAGGAACATCCATGCTCTTTTCTACAGCAGCTGCACCATTTTGCATTCCCACCAACAGTGTGCAAGGCTTCCAATTTCTCCACATGCTCACCGACACTTGTTGTCTTTTGTTTTTTGATAATAGCCATTCTAACAGATGTGAGGTGACACCTCATTGTGGTTTTGATTTGCATTTCCATGATGATTAGTGAGGTTGAGAATCTTTTCATATACTTATTGGCCATTTGTATGTTGTCTTTGGAGAAATGTCTATTCATGTTTAGCCTATTTTTTTGTCAAGTTATTTATTTATTTATCTTTTTTGCTATTGAGTTGTAGGAGTTCTTTATATATTTTGGATATTAACCCTTTATGAGGTATATGGTTTGCAAATGTTTTCTCCCTTTCTGCACTCTGCCTTTTCACTCTGTTGATTGTTCCTTTTGCTGTGAAGAGCTTTTTAGTTTGATGTAGTCCCACTTGTCTAATTTTGCTTTCACTACCTGTGGCAGGAGTCCTGTCTTATATTTTGAAAATCTTTCACCCAATTGAGACCTAAGAACATACTTAAACAGTAAACAAAACGAAATCAATCCATAAACATTCCACAACAAACCCCTGCTATACTATTTGTGAGAAAACAAATGTTTTTCCAAAAAATATCTTCCATTCTCATAGAATGGGCAAGAAATATTTTGTATATAAGAAATATGTGAAAAGTGATTATCATTCCCCATTCTAGAGCATTTCCTTACGGCCAACATCTTTTTTTTTAAAAAAGCTATTTGTTAAAAGGCAGAGCTTTTCTAATGGAAAAAAAGCTTCTGGATTTCAAGTGTCAGATGTTATGCCTGGCAGGCACTGTGAGCAGAAAATAAACGAAAGAACCACTGCTCAGTGACAGTAAAGCAGAAATAACTCCTGGAGGAAGCATTTTATACATTTTTACTTCAAGAAAAAGGGCTACAGTGCCTATTAATAAAATTTTGACACGTTGCTAATATCAGTTAAAGGCTAAAATAAAGATTTTATGTAATTTTGTAGCTTTAGCCATTTATTTTTAAAGAGAAAACTTGCTTTCATCACATATAGAATGAAGAAATTGTGGAGACAAAGTCATTTTCATATTGCTTGCTCTATTAAAACCCACAAAACCACAGTAGGATAATAAATTAACTTACAATTTTATTAAATAACTCTAAACTCTATTTGAATGGTTAAAAGTATTTCAAAACAGCGTAGGTCTCAAGACTTGCTCAAGTTATTTCTTTCGATATTAGCCTTTGTTTGGAGAAACTGAAAAACTAGGCCAAATAAAATAAATGGAAAATTAATATGCATCATTGTCACACTGAGATACCATATGTCTTAATAGTTTTGTATTCATTCACTATTAGACAAAACAAACAAAAATGATCAGAACATTCAAACTAACAATGGCATATTTTAATTCTATAGTTATAAATGGGCATTTTGGGAGCTTATGATTTCAAAATGTTTTCAAATTGTATCAGATTATGCTCCTTACTTCGAATTTTTGTTTTTCCCTTCTTCTTCTCCCCAAAGCCCCCTGGTACATAGTTGTATATTCTAGTTGTAAGTGCCTCTGGTTGTGATATGTGGGACGCCGCCTCAGCATGGCCGGATGAGAGGTGCCATGTCTGCGCCCAGGATCCGAATCTGCGAAACGCTGAGCCGCTGAAGCAGAGTGAACGAACTTAACTACTCGGCCATGGGGCGGGCCCCCTTACTTCGGATTTTTGAAACAATTGTCTGAATACTAAATATGGGCATTTTAGCTTTCCAAATCAGACTTGCAAAGCAGACTGTTTATAAAATTCCTAAATAAATGGGCAAAAGGCAAAGCAGAAATTTTAACCGTGGTTTTAGATGCAAGCAGAAAAGGAAAGGAAAAGCCCTAAAGGAGAAGGTAGAGAAGCCCTACAGAAAAGCCTTGCCCTTCTAGCCCAGTGGAGGAGACTGGCTTGGCATCTCCTCACCTGTACAGCTTCTGCCATGCGGCCTGCCTGGGGCGCTAATCGTTTTCACTCTAGGTGAGCTGGTGGCCGGCTGGCTTCAGAGGGGGTCCTTCCAAGAGCTTCCACTCAGAGAGACCAGGTTAAAGAAAAGCATGTCATTTAGTAATTAAGAACCCAGTGTGCTTGCCAGCCTGATATTTTTCTCTTTTTTTGGACAATAAAAATTGTATATGTTTATGGTGTACAAGATGAGGATTTGATATATATATATACATATGTTGTGAAATGATTATCACACTCAAGTTAATTAACACATCTATCACCTCACATAGTTACCTTTTTTGTGTGTGTGATGAGAATACTTAAGATCTACTTCTTAGCAAGTTTCAAGTATACACTACAGTATTAACAGTCATCATGCCCTGCGATAGATCTTCAGGTCTTACTCATCTTATACTGAAAGTTTGTACCCTTTGACCAACATCCCCCTGCCCCCCAACACTAGCAACCAGTGTTCTAGTCCCTGGTTCTGTGAGTTCAATTTGATTTACTTACAATTATTTCAACATTTTTAGATTCCACGTATAAATGAGACCATCCAGTATTTGTCTTTCTGCATGGGGCTTATTTTACTTAGCATAGCCTCCTCCAGGTTCAACCCTGTTGTTGCAAATGGCAGGATTTCCTTCTTTTTTTTATGCCAGCCCGACATTTCTAACATATCACTTGCCTTGCCTTCTTTATTAATTCATTCATGCAACAAATAATAAGAAAGATGACTGATGTCAGATGATATAATGTTCATATTGGAGGGGAGGAAGGCCAGAAGCAGAAAGAGCCTTTAGAAAGCTATTTCTGTACTTTGTTTCTGTCATGAGTGCTTTACAGCTATATGAGTAATATGGGAATGCTGTTTACCATAAGGCAAAGACTGTATCAGGGAGATGATGAAAGTTCTGTTCCAGGTGCATTGATTGTAGGTGGCTGGCTCAACGTTCAGGTAGAAATAGACCTGGGAACAAAACTCAGGAGATAGGATAGGGATGGAGAAAGAGTGAAGTTTAAGTTGTGTATCTTATTTGCTTTATATATGAGTAAAATTGTAGTATATTAAATATATAATTTTAAAATTATTTTCTTACATTAAATATATAATTTTAAAATTATTTTCTATTTTAATAATTAATATTTATTGAGCCTTGACTATGTTACAGGCCTATGATAAGTACTTTATATGAATTTTCTTACTTAAGCCTTGCAAGAGTTCTATGAGTTTGTTACTATTCTAACCCTTATTTCATAAACGTGGTCTCCCCAGCCAGTAAAAGGATTCCAAATCAGACTGGACTCTCTAATGTCAACATCTGTGCTCAGATCTCAACCCTGTGTTTGCCTCCCAATGCCTGGATACATATCTATGTATAGTTGGCACTTAACCCATGTCTGTTTAATGGATGACTTACTGCGTGCAGTCATCACTCAGTATCCACCAGGGATTGGTTCCTGGACCCGAGTGGATACCAAAACCTGTGGCTGCTCAAGTCCATTATATAAAATGATCTAGTATTTGCGTATAACCTATGTACATCTTCCTGTATACTTCCCATCATCTCTAGATTATTTATAATGCCGAATACAATGTAAATGCTATGTAAATGGTTGTTATACTGTACTGTTTAGGGGATAATGACGAGAACAGTCTGTACATGTCCACTACAGACAACAACCATTGTAGGCCTTTTGATTCACAGTCGGTTGAATTTATGAATGTGGAACCACAGATACAGGGGCCAACTGTATTAATATTTGTGCTACAGGACAGCCTGAAGTTGCAAATGTTGTGTGTCTGAAGAAAGAAAAAAGTAGGGAGCCAAAGGGTATGATATTGGACTGATTGAAATTGTAAGGATTAGTTAAGAAGTAAAACAGTCCAACTAAGGGCAATAAAAAGAAAAGATTTAGAATAACACAATAATTTGGAGAGAAATACAGCAGAGAGAGAGAGAGAGGTCATAAATTTTAGGATAGTTTTTGCTCTGGCCTAAATTTTAGGAATTTGCAGCAGATAGAGTAATTCAATGGTCTACAATTCATGTTTCCAGGGGTAAATTGTTCTCAGTTGAGGAACATCAAGAAATTTGCAGCCAATTTCTTTGTGGACAAATGGCAATTGCTTCTTATAGTTGATGCTATTAAATATCTTCTCTGTACAAGGTCCCACAGCACATTCCATGGAAGATTTAAAATGCGTGTGTAAGACAATTCTGCACTCAAAGAACTTTACCTGGGAGCTGGGGAGGCAGGATGAAAACATCATTAATCCGCCAAGACCCGCCATAATCTCGCACCCCACTGTCTCAGTGCCCTCTCCTCTTCCCTCAGCCTGCCCATCTACACTTACACCTTGAAAACACCATGTGCACTCTTGCCTCAGTCTTGTTTTGCATTTCTTCTTCCACTGCCTGGGTTACTCCTCTCCAGGTGTTACCGTAGCTCACTCTCTCACTTCTGTCAGGGTTCTGCTGAAATGTGAGGTAATTAACAGAGGCTCCTTTGACTCCCTAAGATAAAATATCCATATTCACCTGGTTTCCCTCTCCATGCTTTATTTTTCCCAGTGGCATTTCTGACCAACTTACACATGCTTAAACAACTTATACAAATGATGCGGTTATTTATTGTTCACTAGCTATCTCCACCCACTAAATGGTGAGTTCTTTGAGAGGAGGAACATATTTTGTTCGTGCTGTATCTTCAGTGCCTAGAACACTGCCAGGCATGTAGTAGGGACTCCATAAATACTTATTGAATGAATGAAGAAATGAATTCATTAATGAAGATGCATATAAATGTACAATAGCCAAATCGTTAACACAGATGATAGTCACTATAGAAATTCTTAGGAAATACTTGGATATGCACCTTTTCCTGAATCTTACAGTGTGAAAACTGCTCAAGGAGAGAGATTCTGTCTCTTAAGGCCTGTATCCAGTGACGTGCCTGGCAAAGTACCTAACATACTAAATTTACTTGATATATATTTGTGGAAACATTCTATTTCCAAGAGGAGAGATATCTTTAGTAGAGCTTTGAAACATGGATGGGACTTGGATGAATGGCAAGTAGAAGAGAAGGCATTGATCTTTGAATAAGACGCAGACAGAGATACATAGTTGCCTTTGACATGGAGTCAGGATATGCTGGCAAGAGTAGGGGCTCAAGATAAAAAAAAATAGAGATGATAGGATTAGGGATAAATTGTAAAAGACTTGTGTTTAAAGGGATGCAGCGAGTTAAATTTTTAAATGAGTCAAACACTTTTGAGCTAGTGACAAAATAAGAGAATTTTTGGAAGAAACATTTTACTCTTGTATTTATATGCATGCATTTCTATTCAATATGTATCTAGGATGTAGCTATGTTTAGGGAAGCATATCATCAACTTTGCTAAATTGGTTCAGGGACAAATTAGGGTAAAGTGATTAGATATTAAGTCTGTAGAAATAGGCTGGTTGGGAGTAATGATAGCATGGACTGGAGTGACAAGAACAGAAAAGAAGAAATGGATGTGAGAAATGATATGAAGAAATAATGAACAGTATTTTCATATACAGGAGTTTCAAAGAAGGGTCATGGATAGAAACAGTAAAATTGGGCTGGAAAAATGGTTTTATTGGGAAATCTGAAGTTCAAGATGGGGAGAAAACCAAGATGAAATGGCAGCAGGCTGGTGACAATGTGGCCAGGAAGTCAAGGGAGAAAATGAGGTTGAAAATAGACATTTGGGAGTTAGCAAAACATAGCTGATAGTTGTTCTAATATTTCTAGAGCATTTGGGATTTGTGGTTCTCATTAATTCGTTTATACAACTAGTGTTTATTGGGTACTTATTTGCCAAGAATTCTTAAGTGCTGAGGATGCAGCAGAGACCAGACAGAATAAATCCCTGCCCTTACCTACTTTACATTCTAGTCAGAGAAAGCAAAATGTGTGGCATAGCACATTTATGGGTGATAAGTGATGTGGAGAAAAATAAAGCAGGGCAGGTGGAGTTGTAAGTGTGGAGGGCAGGAGGATTGCAATTTCAAAATAGAGCCGTGAGGGCAGGGCTTACTGAGAAGGGGAGCAAAATCCAAAGGAGGCGTGGATGTGAGCCACACTGAAAACTTGGAGAGCAGCTTAGAGGAAGCAGGACAGCAAAGACACTGATCCTGCTCCCATGTACAAGGAAGAGAAGGGAGCCATTGTGGCATGGGAGAGGGAGGTGGAGCAGGGCAGGAGGTCAGGGCAGAGCAGCAAGGGGTGAGGAAAAGGCCTTGCCGTGGCTTGTGGGCCAAAAAGAACTTGGGATTTCCTCTGAATGAGAGTGGAAGCTGGTAAATAGCTTGGAACAGACAGGGTACATGATGTGACTTGTATCTTAAATGGATCCTTCTGGTTGCTCTGTTGATTACAGAACTCTGAATCATCTGGAGTGGAGATGAGCATATTGCCTCTAGTCAAAGGCATTTTTGTTTAGACAAAATAATTTACCATTTTATTTTTGAAAGCCCAAAATCATCTTTTTAGGTTTTATTTAAACTTTCCTTATTTCCATTCAAGCACGTACCCAACAGCTTCTTCAGCATTTCTCACATCTTCACTGCTGCTGTGGGAAAGTCACCTTCAGGAAGGTTCCTGAGTTAGGTAGAAGATAAATGGCTAATTAATCATGCCTTCCGTTGACTCTGTGTTCTTAAGTGCAGACAACATTGATCTTACTGGATTTTAACTCCTTCTCTGTGTGATCTTTCTATAAGGTAAATGTGTTTGGAGGAGAGATCTGTTATAGATTTCCTGCACCTTCCATTGGTTTCAACTACAGTTAGAATTGTCTGTCTCTCGAGGCCCAGCACCTGTTATATGATCAAAATCTATGATATATATTATTCAAAATCATATTTTATTGTGGAATCATTAAAATAACAAACTCTAGAAAATTTCAAGCAGGACTTTAACCTACCCTGGTGGGTCTGAAACTTTTTGAGACACTCTTCCTTTCCTTTTTTTTACATCAGTCTTATAAATGTCTAGAGTTCCGACCTAAATTTAGCTCAGATATTGTAAGTAATTGTGAAGAGATAGCTACTTTAAAATTCAAGTCGTTAAAATTTATTTGAGCATGGGGAAATGAAATGGGTGTGACATTTATAAACCGACACATCTATTTGTCACTTTTTAATAAGGTTAGTATTTTTCAGAGCACAATTAGGAGACTCCATGTACTGGTTCAGTGTTCATAGATCACTGCAAAAAAAACAACTATACAATGTCCCACTGTAGACAAAATGAATCCAGCACACCTGGAATGAGTCATAATTTTCTTTGATCTTTGGTGAACGCTTGTTTTACGAATCTCAATGTTCTAATTCAAATAACTTAATAAATAAACTAAGTAAAATAAAAATGGCGATCTGTTATGTCAGCTCCTTTGCTCAGGTTATGCCAGATTCTCACATAAGCCCTGACTGTTTAATATAATTAACTAAATTGAAGTGAGGCCACCACTCTGTGTATTCTTGAAATTACTAGTGAAAGTTCCTAATTGAGTTGTCAAAACCCTAAAGAAAATTAAAGGTTTAATTTAAGTAATTGAGAGATAATTTTCACTATTCTCTCCTATTGCAAACAAACTCTTAAGATCCCTTGAATATTTGACCTGGTGTACTGAGGTCTCTTTCTATGAAAATTTCTTTTTCTAAAACTATAATCATAATAAATTTAACTTTTGTCAAAACTTTTCTAGGACAACCCCCCAAGCACCCCTCAATAAAGTAAAGCACATTTTATAACCAAGGCTGTGAATTAGGTAGAATGTATTCTCTTCACTGTTTCCGTATTTAAGTAGAGGAAGATGAAAATGTTCAGATTCTCATAAAAAATGTACACATAAAAGGCACATCAGTTTAGTTACGTTTATTCACAGTGTCATCATCCACTCACACACACTGTTTAGAACTCCTTTGGATATTTAAAAATTCAAATCCAGTTATGACCCTGCTGCTCTGGGCACGGGTGTGGGACTCACAAAATCTCTAAAATAATAAACAGGATTGTTTCATGAGAATGTGTGTGTCATGAAAATGACTTAAAAATCTGGAGAAAACTGAAATTTTCGGGACAGATGTTTTTCTGATAGGATTTTCTAAGAAAGTAATGAGGAAATGGTTCAGCTTCCTCCTAAGGAAATAAGATGCCAGGTCTATTTCTGTCATTTTCCCATGATAATACTTCAGAGATAGGAAATAGATTGAAATTAGTTTCTGATCTGATTTGACTGTTTCTGTCATTTACAATTCCACAGTTACTCTGCTTATCTAAGCCAAACTTCCCTGGGTCTGCTTTTCAATCTTAACGTAATACCTACCATATGCATAGCTAAGAAAATATTCATGCATGTGTATTATGTATTGATTTTTTTTCTTAATTCTTTGTTTAATAAATCAAAAAGCTGGTAGAGAATGCATTTTGGTGAAGGTTCAGGGATTTGAAAGCTTTGCTTCTGAGAGAATTCACTGAGATTTTCTGTTTTGAGAAAATGGGCATTTAGCCCCCACGTAGATTGGAGGGAAAATGAACCAGATCCCAAACCTCAGCTATAAAAGTCACAGAACATGAAATGTTGTCTGAGATTTTACCGTAGTGACTACAGCTGCATAACAATCACCTTTGCAGAAAACAGAGACGCTCGCTTGGGTACTCAAAGAATGCCTCTTGTTCTGGAGATTCACAAGGCTTTGTTTTTTTCATTAGAAATAAGCACTGTTATAACCATGGGGAATATGGACACTTTCGTTCACTGCTGCACTGTTCATGTAACACATAGTGCCCACCATACAATAAACTCTCAATAAATATTTATTGTCTTGTGGGTTGATAAAAGAATGAATGAAAGAATGCCATTTCTTGATTTGTTCTTTCAGGCAGGATGAGAAAGTTATTTGGAAATCAAATATCATTTTATTCAACAATTCAGTGATTCGTTCATTCATCAAATACATACTGCCTGTGGTGTACCAATGCTGAGTCCTAGGGGAAAAATAATGAATCAGATGGACATCATCCCTGATCTTACTGTGTTTACAATCGAATGAGTCTTGCTATCAGGATGAAACAAGTAGAACGCAGACATGCATTCTGAAGTTTTCTTAAACTATCACAGTGATTAATTTAGTATTGAATGAATGCTTTCCAGTTAATTAGTGCCCTGCTAAGCATATTATCAGTTGTGAAGTTTAGTTATGCATCAGTAGTGTCTAGGAAACTTGTAAAACAGATTTCCAGGCCCTAAACAAGACCTATTAAATCAGAATCTCTAGGTTTGGAGGTAGAAGTCTGCATTTTTAAGAAACTATGTAGATCTTTCTGATGAAGCTATACTGCCATTAAGGAATCACTGTTGAGAAATAGATAGAAATCTGAAATGACCGTTAGTATAAGATAAAAGCATATGTTCATGCCAACCTAAAAGTAAACATCAATTGACTATCTTTCAGTGTTAGATCATTTTATGTAAAGAGAGGATTAATCAAAATAGCCTCAGCCATTATCCCTACCTCATCACACCCTATCTTAGCATCTCTCTCCTAGAACCTTGCCATCATCATGCAGTTTTACTCCCCTGAGCTTTTTCCTATAGTGAAAACCAACTCAGGACATACTTTCTCCATGGATACTTGGAGAGTTTATTTCACTGGCTCTAATAACTTCCACTGTGGTCAAAAGAATGTTGCTTCTTCTATACATCTCTACTTTAATTGTTTAATCCTCACCCGTGTAACAATGTACTTATTTATGTACACAACGAAAAAATGCAATTGCTGATTATCCACATGGAAGGAATTTTAGACACAAGATCACATACTCAATGTTTTTCTCATAACTCTCAATTTTGTGTGGTCTCATTGCTTTAGTCTCCTAGTACTTAGCTTTCAAAGAACCATCTCTATGAACTGCCATAACTTTCCTCCATGTGGGTCTGTCCACTTTAAAAGTGATACGACCAGGCTCTGCCAACCAGCTGGGCAAAAGGGTCTGAGCGGGAGAGAACTTAACCAGACTTTACCGAATGCCTGCCCTACTATCTAGGAACTAATGACTTTAGAACTCATGACCTCGGAGAAACTGCAAGCTGTTCTAACTAGCAGCAAGTAGTCCTGGCTATGGTTCTGAAAAGGGGGTAAGAGATACTGAGCCAACGTGCTTTCCTCTTGGGATGGGGCAGGTGATGCCTCATCTCATCCTTCTACACTTAGACATAGCTTCATTGTCTCAGAACTGCAGAGAGTGGACGCTGTTTGTACTACTCGATGCAGAGAATTACAAATTCTCAAAGAGAGTGAAGTAAAGAGTCTGTCCAAACCAATACATTCTCCTGACTAGGGGCAATCTGACTACATGCATTGTCCTTGGTATATAGAGGTGAAGTACAGTAGCCAAACTTCTTTATCAAGAAAGAAGCACGAGTTGTTTTTGTTGTTGTTTTTAGGAGTAAGGAGAGAGTTAGAATTCCTCTTTACTTTTTTTTAGTCAAGAATGATGATTTATTAGCTTAAGTAATACTCACGTCTTATTTAGTTAGCTCGAGCCCCAGTCCTACTGCAGTAGCATAAGAGGTCCCAAGTAAGGACCGACTCATTGAACTCATCAATCCCAAAGCTGTAAGAGATAATAATAATAATAAATGATAGTTGATTATTGTTTTATACTGTAAGTTTGGATGATTTGTTATTTGCAAGAGATAATTGATCTCTTTCTCTTTCTCTATCCTTTGCAGTTTTATTATGTTTATTATTGAAGGAAACCAGATTGTTTTTCCCGTAGCATTTCCTATAGTCTACATTTTGAGATTTGCATCCTCCATTCTTTTTAAACATGTTTCTCTGTTGTTTGGTTCATTTTTCAAAATAAAGTGCATGTGTAATTGTGTTGACAATGGTAAACAAAAATATGTAAAGTTTGGAAGTATAAATCCCAAATTGTCATTGACTCTGGTTAATTGCTGCATGGTAGAAGACCAAAGGGAAGCATTTTTGTCTGCTTGCCAGTTGTTGTATAGCGGTAGTTTCTGAATTTTAGAATTAATAACAAAAAATAATAACATAAGAGTAGTAAAATATCCATAGAATATTTTAAGAAATTTTCCAGGCATTATTTTAAAGAAAACTAGATGTTAGAAATTAGTGAAAGTTTACTAGTTTTGAAAGCATTATTTAGTGAAAACTTAGAGTGATACATATATTGGTCTCTGTCAACCAAGGGAAATTTTATGTATCTTCTCTTTTTCATGCTAATTTTAAAACTGATTTTAACCTGATAAATCTCTTGATATTTATCCCATTCCTGAAACCAAGTTAATTATGCAGCTGTTTTTATATTGTGCACTGTGAATTCTGTTTTCCTTTTACATTTCTGATCTCTTTCACATGGCCTGATCCATTTGCAAAGAGAAGTGGTATAAAAAATCTAAGCAAATAGCAAAGGGGTGTGCAAGTTTAAATGAATGACTGTGGGAATTAATAAGGGTAAGGGAGAATTTTTCTTTTATTTGGCTTATTAGCATAATTTGAAATCAACCTAAACAACTGTTTCGGTTTTCAGCAAAGGCTTAAACTGCAGTAATTTCAGCATTCTCCTGATAATGACAGCTGCCGGGTAATTAGTTTGTGATCTTTTTAGCTTGAATTGCTGTTGCTTTCATTAATGCTTGAGCTAAGTAAAAACAGCCTGAATAAGACTTCTCTACAACCCTCTTTTATAAACATTTTAAATCACATTTATAGGAGAAACTATCAACGTGTCAGGCTGCAAATTTATTAACACGTTGTAATGTTCACATTGGACCAGCACACAGAAAATTGCAGCAGTATTTCTAGACCAAACCTATGGGTGACACAAATGTTTGGCTTTTCTTTAATTGAGCTGAATATTAAGCTGATTTAGAATGTTACCTATTCTTGTTATTTGAGTAGCTTACGTTCTTTCCATTGTTTGATGGCCCAGAGCAAAGTGCTTCTTGGAGAGGATCAATTTGTGGTCACAGATGGGCATGAATTGAAACAGCCAGTCTCCTGCGACCTCCCTGAGGGTCTGTTGTCCACCAGAGAGACCCAAATTGCAGCTCAGCCTAGCTGTGTTCTAACCTCTTCTCACTTTCCCAGAGTTCTCTAGTAAGTCTGAAGGGCTGGTTAAGAACAAGCATTGTGTCTCTATCACAAAGTGGGGCATCTAAATTATAACTCTTAACATAGGTCATCCCTGAAAAAGAAGCTGGTCTCTAAGACTTTCACAAAGTCCTTAATTTCAAAATCATCACTTGACTTGGGTCAATTCTTTCGTTTCTTCTCCTTTTTGACTGATTATCTGTTTATTATCATCAATAACAGCATCTATCATTGTTTTAAGTACGTATCATGTGTCAAATACCATGCTAGGTTCGTTAAGTCTAATTTCCCACAGTCCCACATTTTAGGCAGTATTATTTCTGTTGTATGAATGAGGAAATGGAAGCCTATGGCCTAAATCCCAAAGTTAAAAAGTAATAGACTAAGGATTCAAATTCAATTCTCCCTCAATTTTTTCCACTCTTCCATGTTGTTGTAGCCAAATTCCACTTCCATTACGAAATAGTTTCTACTCTTAAGGAAAAGCTGTACTCTCACTGCTGATTAATAGTTGTTATGACCTGGAGTCCCCAGGCTAAATGAGCTACCCTCTCTGTGCTGCAATTGAATTTTGAATGTTGAATACTACTCTGCCCACAAATAATTATTTATTTATGTAGTTCTTTCACTAGTCACAAGGACCATTATTTATTTATTTGTTTATTTCTAAAATTTTGTTTTTTGAGGAAGACTAGCCCTGAGCTAACATCCACTGCCAATCCTCCTCTTTTTACTGAGGAAGATGGGCCCAGAGCTAACATCTGGGCCCATCTTCCTCTATTTTATATGTGGACGCCTGCCATAGTGTGGCTTGATAAGTGGTGCGTATGTCCACACCTGGGATCTGAACCGGTGGACCCCAGGGCCACTGGAGCGGACTGCACAAACAACTGCTATGCCGCTGGACCGGCCCCTATAAAATTTTTTAATTGAGGTAAAACCAATATATAACATATAAATTTCAGGTGGAGAACATTATAGTTTGATATCTGTATATACCAGAAGTCTAGTCATCCATACAATTGATCCCCTTCACTCATTTCACCCACTTCCCAACTCCATTCCCCTCTGGTAACCACCAATCTGTTTTCCATATCTATCTGTTTTTTGTTTATTTGTCTTCCACATATGAGTGAAAACATATGGTAATTTTATTTCTCTGACTGACTTATTTTGCTTAGCATGGCTTGATGAGCAGTGTGTATGTCCGTCCTTGGGATTCAAACCCAGGAACCCTGGGCTGCTGAAGTGGAGTACGTGAACTTAACTACTATGCCACTGGGCTGGCCCCTCCTCTACCTATTTCTTTTACTCAGGTTGTTTGTTTTTTTGTTGTTGAGTTGTGAGAGTTCTTTATATATTTTGGATAATAATTTTGTGTCGATATATGATTTGCAAATATCTTCTTCCATTCAGTAGGTTGGTTCATTTTGATGATGGTCTCCTTCACCATACAGAAGCTTTTTAGTTTGGTGTACTTCCATTTGTTTATTTTTGGTTTGGTTTCCCTTGCCTTTGGAGTCAGATCTACAAAAACATCACTAAGACCTATATTAAAGGAGCTTACCAGCCACGTTATTTTCTATGAATTTTATGGTTTCAAGTCTTAGTCCATTTTGAGTTAATTTTTATGTATGATGTAAGATAGTGGCCTAGTTTCATTGTTTTGCATGTGGCTGCCCAGTTTTCCTAACCTCATTTATTAAAGAGACCATCCTTTCTAAATTGTATACTCTTGGCACCTTTGTCATAAATTACTTGCCCATATATGTGTGAGTTTACTTCTGTGCTCTCAATTCTGTTCCATTGATCTGTGTGTCTGTATTTATGCTGATACCATGCTTTTTGATTATTGTAGTTATGTATCATAGTTGGAAATCAGGAAGTGTGATACTTCCAGCTGTGTTGTTCTGTCTCCAGATTGCTTTGGCTATTCAGGGTCTTTTGTGGTTCCATACAAAATTTTAGAATTGTTTGTTCTTGTTCTGTGAAAAGTGTCATTGAAATTTTGATAGAGATTGTATTGAATGTGTAGATTGCTTTAGGTAGCATGCACATTTTAACAATATTAATTCTTCTTATCCATGTGCATGGAATATCTTTCCATTTGTTTGTGTCTTCTTCAATTTCCTTCATCAGTACCTTAAAGTTTTCAGTGTGCAAGTCTTTCACCTTCTTGGTTAAATTTGTTCCTAAGTATTTTATTCTTTTTTGATGAAATTTTAAATGAGATTGTTTTCCTGATTTCTCTTTCTGATATTTTATTATTAGTATATAAAAACGCCACAGATTTCTGTATATTGATTTTGTATCCTGCAACTTTGCTGAATTCATTTTTTAGTTCTTACAGTTTTTTGGCAGTCTTTAAGGTTTTCTGTATAGGGTATTGTGTCATCTGAAAATAGTGACAGTTTTACTTCCTTCTTTCTGATTTGGATGACTTGTATTTCTTTTTCTTGCCTAAGTGTTATGGCTAGGACTCCAATACCATGTTGAATAAAAGCAGTGAAAGAAGGCATCCTTGTCTTGTTTCTTGATCTTAGAGAGGTGTGATGTTAGACAGTATGTTGTTAGCTGTGGGTTTGTCATATATGGCCTTTATTATCTTAAGGTACATTCCCTCTATACCCACTTTGTTGATGGTTTTTATTATAGATGGATGTTGAATCTTGTCAAATGCTTTTTCTGCATCTATTGCGATGATCATATGATTTTTATCCTTCATTTTGTTAATGTGGTATACCCTGTAGACTGATTTGAGGATATCAAGCCATCCAGGGATCCTTTCATCCCTGGAATAAATCCCATTTGATCATGGTGTATGATCTATTTAATATATTATTGAATTGTTTGCTAAGATTTTGTTGAGGATTTTTGCATCTATGTTCATCGGCTATATTGGCCTGTAATTTTCTTTTTTGTGGTAAGGACCATAATTTATTAATCTTGTTATCTGTAGTATCTAACACAAAGTAATTATTCAATGAATGGGATACCCTTCAATTGGCTAGTAAGTTTAGTTAAAGTTTATTTTGTTTACTTAGTAAGTTTACTCCTGCCATCAACTCTTCATCCTCCTCTGTTGAATTTTAGATAAAAATTGAGATAACACATACAATACTTTATTCATTAGAAACAAGATATAACTGAAAAGTTAGTTAATAAAAGGGCAGAATACATTTACTATATTGTAACAGTCATTAGAATTAATTATAAAAAGACTAATATATGTCATATGCTATTCTTCTCAGCTCTGCTAAGACTTGGGTTCTAAATGTTGCCCTAAGTTTATGTTCAGAACTACCAGCTTAAAATTTCAAAAAGGACAAAGGCAGGATTCCCATTGAGAACATCGTTGATGGATGCTTGACTATATCTTGCTAAGGAGGAAGTCTTTTATACACAGTAAGATCAGACAGAATGAATAATTTTAGCTGCTTACATTTATACAATGAAAATCAATCATATATGTCAAGAAGGGTAGAATTCAAACTTTGCAAAAGTTCTTATGCAAAACTTTCTGGAATTTTAATTATCTTCAAACTTGTCATGATCCAAAGGTGCGGGGGGAAAAGCCATTGAATAAGAGATGTGAAATGTGCAGATCATGATTAATAAAGATATCTGGGTTTGCCGTTTATTGGTTTTGCCATCTTGGATATTTTTTCTCCTGTTTTTAAAGGAGGATGATGAAGATTAGTTCTTGTTATATAATAATATGCTCATGAATATTTGCCTTTGTCCAACACCACCTTGCACACTGGTCACATAAATTTGAAGGCATGATACACAATTCAGACAGCCACAGTTTGGGAAGGATATTTTACATTCACAGAAATAAAATGAGATTGTATAAAAGTTTGTAAATCACACCATACAAGGAAAAACTGAAGCAACTTAAGATGCCTAGCTTTCAGAATAGAAAATTTCTATTTTCAAATATAGAGGCATACTGTGTTGGAAAGGCTAGATTTATGCTGTATTTCTATAGAGGACCAAAGTCTAGAAATTATAGGAAGGAATTGTTCAGTCCATTGAAAGAAAGCAAAGTTTAATACGTAGAAGACTTGGGGAAAAATTAGAGAAGTACTGAATTTAATATAACTGAAAGTATTCAAGTACCAGTCTGTTGAGGATTGTATGGCATATTGCTTCTCAAATTTTACAAATTTAGACCACTTGGGAATCTTGTTAAAATGCAGATTCTGATTCAGAAGTTTTCCGGTAGAAACTGAGACACTATATTTCTAACTAGCTCCCAGGGGCTGTTACAACTGGTGGCTCTCATACCACACTTTGAGTAGCAACTATAGAAGAAATTTCTGCATTAGGGAACAGATAGAGACTAGGTGATGACTAATGCACTTTTCATTATTCTGTCAATATATGAAATGAGGTATTACTTTTTTCTTGTTTTTTACTTTTTATAGTAAAATAAAACACAGATACAGAAAACCATGCAAACCAAATGTGATATTTGTGAGTTATTATAAGGAAACTTTCCTCACAACTACCACTCAGGTCAAGAAATAGAACGTTGTCAACTATCTCAGTATCTCCTCCATGTGCCTCATCTCATTCACATCCTCAGTTTCCCTGAAGAGTAACCACTGCCCTGAATTTTGTGGTAACCACTTTGCATTTCTTTATGTATTTATCACCCAAATGGGAATTAGTAGCATATGTAATTTAGTCTTGGTAAGTTTGTAACTTGATATATCGTTGTCTCTTTTTAATCTGTAGGTTTTCTCACTATCCTTTTCTTTTCCTACAATTTCTCTATTTAAGAACCGGGGCCGTCTGCTGCTTTCCCCCAGTCTGGGTCTTGTGGTTGGCGTACTGCTGGGGTAGTTCACCATGTCCCTCTGTCGTCTGCTTTTCCTAGGAATTGGCAGCCATATTCAGAAGTTTCTTCAGACTCAGGTCTGATCCCTTTGCCAAGACTATATGCTGCCATGTTATTTCATCAGAAGGTCCATGATACAAGATTTTAATTCTTTTTTTGAGTTAATAGCCATCAATTCTCCATGCCTGGATCCGTTAACTAATTGGGGAAAGCAAAACGGCAATACTCTCCTTTTTATTATTTCATTTACATTTTTAGGCTAGGAAAATTTTATGAGGAAATGCTTCCTCTAATCTACGATGGTACCATTTTATTTAGGAAAGACAGAATAATTTCTTTTAATCTTTTCCTTGTATTAGCCAATTTTCGGGATTATCAGTTGGGTTCCTTGTCATCATCCTTAGAAAGCAACCAGTTAGTTTTTTAAAAATTATGTATCATTATGAATTCATTGACTTAAATACTTTTTATATTCAATCCATCACAATTCTTTGAATGAATATGGTAACAATTTTTTGCTTAAAAATCGTTCAGGAAAGAGTGAAAAGTATTTTATTTAGATATTTTGAATGAATTCTTCATCTATAAACAGATTGAGTATTCTCTAAGTTCAGTCTTATCCAATAATAATATCCAAATAATAATAAACTACCAAAATTATTGGGTTTTGAAGATAATACAATAATGGCATTCATACCTCATTGTTCTCCATAGTGACAATGGAAAACTGCAAAGCAATGTAAATGGGAGAAGAAAATAGCATCATCTATGAATGTAAGAGATATCCCCAACTTTTATCAAAATACCTGTCATACCTCTCTTGATTTGAACCAAGTAGAGAAGAAGGCACAAATAGATGTAAGCTACCAGAGGTCACAAGTAATGTGGATTCTCTGAAAGTAGCTGATATGCTTGGATAAGACCAAAGAATGCCTTACTTTCAACTGAGATTTCCTGGGAATGATATTCCACACTTCATAGCTGTGTGTTAGGTTGAAGCAGTTAATAATAATAATAATAATAATAAATAATAATAATAAGGGTTTTGTAGATGTGCTTGCAGAGCACCACTAGATGTATATGTGCTTTGAAGAATCAAACAGAAGGAGTAGACAGATATAGAAGAAGTAAAAAGCTTTGGATCAAAGAGGAATCCAATCTGAATTCACAGAATAGCTAATAAATAATAATAGTAAAAACCCTACATATTAAAAATCAATCTGATATTGTAACACATGGGTAAAACTTCTAACTTTATATACTTATTAAAAAATGGAATTAACAGCACTGTTAACTGAAATGTGTGCACACTGGAACCATGTTGTCATTTTGCAGAGTTCCCATACATATGAGTTTCCATTAATATAGTACTGTGCAAAGCAGGACTTACTGTAGTTACTAAATATATTTGACAAATCAAAGAGGTGACTTGGCTCAACTCTAAGCAATAGTTTTTTAAAAATCTATAAGAAAAAAATAAATCCATAGAAAGTTTTTAGTTACTGACACACAAGAAGAGATACAAAAGTTTAATAGACAAGTTAACATAGATGGCATAAAATAAAATTGTCATGGTTACTTTAAGTTTCCAGACCCAAATGACTTGTTAAATTTTATCAAATGTTTTTGAACAGATATCTCTGATCCTTTTAAGATATTGCAAAGCACAGAGAATGAATTTTTAGCATGCTTCCTTTTTAAAAGACAGCATCACATTAATATAAAAACGTAAAGATAATACACTAAAGGAAAGTTAGAGGACACACTTTCAGATGTCATTGCAGAATCCTGAATAACATATCAGTACATAAAATAGTCACATTAAAGCAGTAAAGTATTATGTCCAAGTAAAACTCATATGAAGAAAGTAATGACAGTTCAATACAGATTTCTCCCACTATCCTAAAGTAGAGCGTTCCTATGAAACATTTTCTAAGCTGAAATAACGTATCGCCAACAGTATTTCTCACTTTCTGAAAGTTCACGTTCCGCCACTTTGCTTCTACAAAAGACCTACATTAGTACCGAAAGAAATCTGAAAAGGATTTTTACTTTTACCAAAAAAAGCCATTACCATACTAACATAAGTCTTCTGTAAAAATGAAGTGGCGGTTGGTGAACTTTTGGAAGGCAAAGGATACTTGTATTAATAAATCTATAATTTACCATTTAACAAGTTAATAGGGAAAAACCATATTCTTCTCCAGGGATGCTGAGAAGGGAATTGATAAAATTTACATTCATTCCTTATTTTTTAAAAACATACATTCAAAAAGAAATAGATTATTTCAAACCAAAAACCTGGGTCACCCTCAATGATAAAGCAATGGATTTATTTCTATTAAAGTCTAGACGAAATACTATTTACTGTTGTATCTGTTTAATATGATTCTATAAATTCTAATCAACAAGATTGGATTAGAGAAAGTCAAAGTGTAAGTATTAGAAAAGAAGTGGCAAAATTATTACTATTTGCAGTTGATATAATACTTACCTGGAAATCCAACATAATTAGTTTTAGATGAGTAAGGATATGAAACAAAAGATATTTCACTAAAATTCCTGGTTACAAAGTTGATATCAAAATCAATAGAATTCATATACACAAACAAAACAATGCATTAAAAATATGAGATCTTATTACAAATAATAACTCAAAAGATAAAATATATTGGAATAATTTCAGACAAACTACAAGGAATGTAAAGAAAAAAATCTTTAAGGACTTTTATAAAAGAGGACTTGATTAGATAAAAATACATTGCTTGATCATGGATTTGAAAGACTCCCAGTAAACGTGTCAAATTTCTCCAAATTTATAAATTAAAGGCGCTCCTAATCAATAAATGATATTTTATTAGAATTTGAAAAATTGATTTTAAAATTTATTTGGAAAAGTTACAGTACTTAAAATGATCTTTTATGTTTTTCTGGGATAGATAGAAAAAATGGAACAATATAGTAGTAAGAAATAGACTCAGTTTTAATGAGAATTTAGCACACAAAGTTCGAGTTCAAATAATTATCAATATGTGGCATTGGGCCAAATGCTAGTTCTTTGCAGAAGAAAATTTATATTCCTACCTACCTATTTTCAAGGTGCAAGAGAAAACTGAAGCCACAGTAAATCTAGGTGCTAATGAACATTGGTGAATAGATATTACTTGGCAATACATAACGGACTCTTTTGAGATCTAGTGCACAAACATCTGCTTTACTTTAATAACTCCATTTTTTTCTGTTCTATGACTGGGTTATAATTTATTTAAATAGGACTTTATGGCTAGACATCGTTATTTCCATGTTACAAGCAATGCTAAAATGAACACCTTTTCACAAATGAATACGTAAAATCTATTGATTAAAGTGCAAACGAGTATGATGTGTTCCCACTTTTAAAAAATGATAGAGCCACAGATATCTGCAATGTCAATTTAACATGTCAGTTAAAAATGGCAACTGTGCTTGTGCCTCAGATAGAAATTGGGTTTGTGAAATGCCAGAGACATCATTTTAACATACATTAAATTGTGCAGTATGAACTTTTTTTAACTTTGCATGTTATTTATTAATTAATTTATTAGGTGGATGGTTAAAGGAAGCTTGTCTGAAATGAAAGTGAAGAGAGCAAGCTGTGGAGCATTGTGGATGCTGTGATCTTATTTTTACAGAAAGAAAGGCTATTCGTGCATCCGTAATTTGAACTCACAAGAGACTAGGACAAAAGGAAAAGAACTATAAATAAGAAGAAAAGAGATAAAATAATGCTATCGGGGAGACATCAAAGATATTTGGATTTGTTTCTAATGAACTTTCTAAATTAGCTAAAATTAGATTCAAAACCAGGAAGTACGCAATTAATATTTTACGACAACAGTACTTAAACTAATAAGAATATACGTGTTTCTTGTCAAAATTTTATTTTTTTAAATTGCATCCTTTCCTTCTTGTCAGAAATTCCTCAACCCTTGGCGTGTGCATCACGGTGGTTTTCAATTTCTAAATAGTACCTGGTAAACATATGTAATTGAGAAAAAAACCCCAGAAAAACCCATACAAAATTAAACAAGGAACAAAAGCGTTTGATTTTTACTGTGTATTTCAGATATAATATTTTAAAACAAATGACTGAAAATGTAATGAAATTAGCAGTTTTCTTATCAGCAAAGCAAGGAGCCTGGATTTTGATTTAAAGGAAATTCACATTTAAGATAATATGGTTTTATTTAAAGTTTGTATCAAAAGGTTGAGAATGACATTTAGCTTGCAAGTTCAAGAATCATTTTCTTCTGGACTTCAATAGAAGAGCAGATGGGAAAAAAAATGGGGTTTGAGTTACTCCAAATATAAATCTGTCTGTATAAGCTATTTCTAGCTAATAAATTTAATCATTATTCTTTATTTTCATATGCTGATTATATCAAGATTATCCAAAGTAAAACAAAGAATGTAGGGAATAAG
Source organism: Equus quagga (assembly GCF_021613505.1). Lineage (NCBI taxonomy): Eukaryota > Metazoa > Chordata > Mammalia > Perissodactyla > Equidae > Equus > Equus quagga. Next base: position 70,747,082 of record NC_060274.1, read on the forward strand.
AAATACATCAGTAAAGTGCAGGACCATCTAATTAGTTGGTGCTTCTTCAGGATGCTGCAAGGCCTCCTTCAAGTTGCTCAGATGGCACCAGCTCAGTGAGGCCCACCCAGATCATCTCATTTTAAAGGAAGACTCACCCACCTCCTCTGTCATCTGGATTCTTACTCTGTTCTGTGTTCCTTCTTCATAGCATTTATCATCTTCTAAAAGGTCATATACTTATTTGTTATGTTTATGCTTGTGTTTATCTCCTCTGCTGAAACCCAAGTTCCAAGAGGACAGTTTGTTCTCTGATGTATAGCCCGCACCTGAAATAATGCTGGCACTTGATAAGCATTCAATAAATGCGCTTAATAAATGAAAGTATACAGAAGAAATTCCTGACCATAAAAGCAAAACACTGCAGTGAATTATTAGGCAAGGCTAGAGATTCAACGTTCAAGGGTTTAAAAGCATTCTTAATAACCTAAGTAGAGGAATAGATTAATTAAAAATTTAGAATGTATAAAATATTTATGGAATACCTCTATAGTAAAACACATTCATCCAAGTGTATAATTGTATTAATTATTAAAATCATAATAAATTTTAGCATTGATATTATGTTTAAAAAAAAACCCACCCAATCTGCTTTCCTAGAAACAGTATGTTTGCATTCTCTCCTTTGATCATATGTACACTATCCTCCTCGGCAACTGCAGAGTCTTGTGTAGATATTACATCTGGTGCTTTTCACATCTTTGCTGCCAATATCGGTTCCCTTCTCTTCCATTCAGCTACTCACTCTCAGGACCACACCTTGGACCTTGCCAACACTTGGAAATGCTTTATTTTTTATATAATCAGTTTGAATACCTAGCTATCTGACCATAACCTCCTATCTTTACATCAAGCTCAGTTATTCAGCTGGTTTTCAAACTTCATCTGATCCTAAGCCTCAGGATTGACCCGCTCATGTCTCCTGAACTTTTTTCCTTTGCTTCAAAGCATCAGCCTTTTCTCATAGTAACTTCCTATCTTTCCAAGGTTGGGTTTCATGGCCTATCACTTCAACCACTCCCTTTCTAAACAGATAATATTCATGAATACCAATTCCATACTAACACTAACACGAAATTTTATAACAGTACTAATATAAATAGACAACATTTTTGAGCCCTTGCTAATGCCCAATAGTATTCTAATATCTTGACATGTACTTTCTAGTTTAATCCTCACAACTCCATGGTTTGTATTGTTTTATCCTCATTATACATGGGGAAAAACTGTAGGAAAATAAGGTGAAAATTCTTGCTTACAGTCACACAACTGGGTAATTTAGAACTAGGTTATGAAGCCCAAAATTCAGGATCCAGAGCCTATGCTCCCAAGCCTGCGCTCTGCCCTCAGCCCTCCACTGAACCTGCCCTCGCGAGTTTGCACTGACCTGCTATTGCTAAACATAATCGACGTTTCTTACTCTCCATGGCGTATGGCTGAAACGATATGTGTGTGGCCTCCAAACTTACCAGGCTCTCAGTTCTCTCCAACTATCCTTTTAAATTTCCTGATTGGTTGGCTTGCTTTCTCCTTCTAACAACTCTGTCAAATTTGTTCTTTCCTCAACTTTATCCCCACTGCCCCTGCCCATCCCCTTCATTGTCGAAATATAACAATGACTCTTGTTTCATGGAGAAAGTAGAAACCATCAGATGAACTTCACTGCCCCTCTCCCATTCTGTTCTCTTAGTACCAAGGAAAACTTATTTCTCCTCCTATTTAGCGTTGCTCCTTCTACCCTTGCTTTGATTCTTAACTCCCTCTCTTACTCAGAGAGTAAGGAGAGCTGCCCTTTTCACTTTCGTAAAACACTTCTGCCTTCCATGTTGTCACCGTCTTAGGACTTTCAGCTTACTTCTCTGACTGCTCGTTTCTGTCCTCTATTGTTTTCTTCTCTTTCTTGGCCCTACTCTTAAGTCCTAGTTTTATCAGGGTTCAGTTCTAGACTTGATTTTCTTATGCTACACACTACTTCTAGGCTCTATCATCCATTCCCTTGGTTTTAGTTATTCTACATAAGAGTTTGGTTAAAATCTGTGTCTGGGGGCCACCCCGGTGGTGCAGCAGTTAAATTTGTTTGTTCTGCTTTGGCCTCCCGGGGTTCACCGGTTCAGATCCTGGGTGCTGACATGGCACTACTTGGCAAGCCATGCTGTGGTAGGCTTTATATTACCAGAATATAAAGTGGAGGAAGATAGGCATGGATGTTAGCTCAGGGCCAGTCTTCCTCAGCAAAAAGAGGAGGATTGGCAGTGACTGTTAGCTCAGGGCTAATCTTCCTTAAAAAAAAAAAAAGAAAAGAAAAGAAAAAGAAATCTCTGTCTGTAGCCCAGATCTCTCCTGGAATTTAAATCAGTGTATTGAAAAATAAACTGTGGCATTTAAAAAATTTTAAGAGTTTATTTGATAAAAAAGTTGATTAGAATTGGGAGTATCCAACTGAGCAGATAGAAAGGAGCTCCAACAGAGCTGTACAGAATAAAGACTTTTATAGGTGGAAGGCAGTGAGAACAAGGAAGTTATACTACATAAAAAATTGGTTCATTGTTGCAAAGTTACTTTCCTTTAGGGGGATGGCAGATTACCTAACTAGTGCTGATCACACAATTCCTGATTGACTGGTTTAGGATTGCATTTCTGGGAGGACCAAAACTGCAATTCTCAATTTGGTGGTCTGGGCGTGACATAAGTGACTCCATTTGGGGCTTGTTGTCCTGTTTTTTTAACAGTATGTAATCATGTTCTGGATATGTTTGCTTGAATGTTCCATAAGCACCTTAAACTCAATGTCTAAAATTGAATTCTCATTTTCCTTCATAACTCTGCTCTTACTTCCATATCTCAGTGAATGAGATCACTATCCACTTAGTTTTGGAAGGTAAAAACTTTAAAATAGTCATGCTAAAATGCTGCCTTTCTCTCAAACCTTACCTCCAATCAGCCTTCAGAACATGTTAATTCTATCTCCTATAACTCTTGAATCCATCTACTTATCTCTAAGTCAACTGACATTTTCCTAATATAGAGAATAATACTCTTTGTACTAGAGTATTACAACAACCTCCTAATTCCCCTCTCTTCATCCAATATATCCATAATAATCGTAATCTTACCAATGTTAAATGATAGAGGACTGAGGCATAATAAAAATGTTAAGAGTTTATTTGAGCAAAATTCAGTTCAAATAGGGCAGCAGCAAACAGCAAGTGGTTAGAAGTACTCCACCAACAGGAGCTGGGGGATAAACTTTTATAGAGAAGATGAAGAAACTAAGCAAGCAAATTATTTGCTCAACTATAGCTTAAGCGTTTGCCTTATTTGAAAAGCCTAGGTTTCCATTTCTTAACCTTGAGGGATCTACAGGCTTAGGTTTTGCTTACCTTATGTAGGCTGCCAGGGTATTAGAACCACCTCAGTCTAAGGGCCTCCTTGTTTAATTAACACCAATGAGAAAATATACTTCATCCCTCCCAAGACTTACCAAAGTTTCAGCTTATTGTGGGATTAAGCTCAGGCTTGAGGTCCATAATCTTGGTATCCAAATCAGTTCTAGGTAAGTAAGAATGAGGCAAATATGGTTCCTTTCAGTCTGAAGACCTGTGAACTAAAGAGACAAGTTAATTGTCCTCCATACACTTAACATAGAGTGGTAGGACACAGAATAATCACAATAGGCATTATCGTTCAATATGGTGGAGGGGAGGCGGTGGGAAGGCATTACAGGAGGCACATAGCAGTCACTAGTTCCAAGCAATTCTGAAATCTAGCTGGGCACATATTGACAGCTCTAGCGAGTGTCCAATTATGCTCCCTGAGAGTGGGTTTCTGTGGCTTTGGGCTCCTTCCTCTGGACTCTTAGCTTCGTGTTCTGAGTCATCTTTCCTTTTCTATAAGAAGTGGCTCATGCTTGCTGCTAAGTAGTTTCTCATTCTTCTTTCTTCCAGGGAGGTTGAGAACACTGTCTGTCTCTCCATTGAGGTTTTCTGTGTCAGAGACAACTCTCAGTGTTTCACCAGTGAAAAGCCCAGGTATTCTCTGCTCACAACTGGAATCATTCTTTATGACGTCCTAGGAGTTGTTCTTGGTATACTAGGAAGTGCATTCTGGTGGCTAGCATGGCAGAGGGCGTGGAGAGATCGGCAACAGGTAGGGGTGAAGAGATCTGGGTGGTGTTAGATGATGTATACACTTCTGATCTGTGGACATTTTCTTCCCTCTTCCTTGGTATTGGCCCTCTTTACAGATCTTTCTGGTGGGAGTCATTGTTTTTCTCAGACAAAACCACTAAAGTAATAATACTAAAACAGAAAAATAAAACAGCAAAAGGCCTTCTATCTCATTCAGGCATTTTATAAGCTAGCTCACCAACAGTAGTAAAGTTTGGTCAGAATAATTTTCACTAAAAGAAAAGATTATATTTTTATCCCCCCTGTCACAGTTAGTCTAAAGAATCTTTCACGTATTGACAATTCTTCCAGCCAAAGAACAGAAACAAAATGCTTACCTCCCCTGGCCATGTGTGAGCTTTTCTAATTCCCTGACCACTTAAAACTTTAAAAGGTCCACCGTGGCTTTTAAATCTTTAGCCTTAGGGTTAAGAGAAAACCTCTGAAGGTAGAAAACTAAAACGGTTTGGGATATTGTTAATTTTGAGAGTGAAAGTAACCTTCAGATTTATTTCCCTGAAATAGCATTCCTGCAAAAGCACACGTACTGATAGATAATTACTAACAAATCTGGTCTTTAAAATCGAACTGATCTTGTTCTGAGAAGTGTGTCAGTTACAGATCAGGTGGCTCTCTGAAGTGGCATGAACTACTTTTTACCTATAATCTATTCTTTAGAGCTCATATTTGTGTACTTTTCCCAGATCTACTTCAGCATTTTTTACTACTTATAAAAATACAAATAACTCACATTTGTCCTTGAGGAGATAATATTTGTGTTGCAATAAATAGGAGTGACTGTGCACAACAGGCAATCTTGTTCTCCATTCAACAATACTGTCCCGACCAAGGGAGTGTTAAATGATTTAAACATCTCTCTTTCCCGATTTATCTGTCCTTTAGGCAAAATATTCTCAAAGATTCGGAAATTATGACTAAAATTTATCTATTCACTGAGAAAAGCATAACTTCTAATCTTTTTCAAGTAAAGGAACTATAAATTAAATACTTCTCTACACCTCTATATAAAATTCCTGTCAAAAAGTCAATATTCACTCTATTTCTGTTCTCACAGTTGAAACTGGAATTTTGTCTTTTCCAACAGTGATTTGGAAAAAAAAAAATCATTGTATTTCCTATGTTTTAAGGGAAACGTTTGAACACAGTGTCTGTGGTAGTTTATACTGTGTCAACTTGGTTAGTCTGGGATTGTTTTCCCAAACTCCCTTCCTTCTGTAGTCCTGGGTTAGAAGTGACCAAAAGGGAACATTGTGTAGAAGGTGAAAGAGAAGCAGTAGCCACTGCTCTCTGAGGCTAGTGTGGTGAGATGTGGTCATTAAAACAGATGTGATGGCAGATTCTCGCTTGTCCTCACTGTCCCCTGTTTATCATCCTGACCGCTGGCCCTGCTGACCAGCAGGGGCCTCCAGGCCCCACAACCAGACATTTGGCTGCTGGCCAAGAGAAGCAGTAGCTCCACAAAGGCAACAACATTCCACAGACTTCTCCAGCAGTAGCGTTTCGTGGTCCCACATCAACATCTTGATATGCCTTCCTTCCCGGATTCCCCTACAAGCTCCAACTTGTCTACCTGCCTGAGTGCTTTAGCAGTTGCCAGCTCTGATAGCAATGCTGTTTGTGGAGAGAGAAAATCTCTGAGAACTGGCATAGAGGGATTACCTAAGGGATGTTGGGAGTATCTCAGTGGAGCAGTGAAGTGTTTTTAATTAGTAAGATCTAGTAAGTGTTTATCTGGAATTGTAGCAACCACTAACTAGTGTGACGAGGAACTAAATTTTAAGTAGTTAGAATTTACTTAAGGTTGAATTTTAAAACTGAAATAGCATAAAATATTTTTCTATTAAACACAACTTTATAGTTTTGGTAGAACTGCATCTCACTTTAACCATTGCATCATGTAAGTTGCTATTTTGTTGTAATGTTGGGATGGGATGTGTGCATCTAGTTACTGTCAGTAGATTGACTCAGTATGAATGCTTTTTTCTATGCACCAATGTAAAATTGTGGGATGCTTACTTGACGTTTTATGCAGTAATACCCATATAATTCATAATTGTTAATTCTACTGAGATACTATTTACTATCTTAATTATAATTAAATTATTATTTTAGATAAGAAATAAGTATAGATACATTTTTAACTTTGAAATGAAGGCTTCCTGTTGATGCGGCATTGAGTGGAGATGTTACCACTGGAACAGTAAGGATAAAAAAGAGATTAGAAGACAGTATGTCACAGATTTCATGATGAATGGCAATTGTAAGACAAGAGGACAGAGCAAAACAAAAATCTGCTTTATTGTGTAAAAAAATTTAAAACATAATAAGCTGGATAACATAGAGACATTTTAACAGATCATAGTAAATTTGATATTTCCTTTCAACAAAAAGAATCAACGAAATTAGCCACTTGAAATGAAAATTTAAAAGGAATAGACAAAATGAATCAGCTGAACTGAGAATTAAATGTATAACAAAAGTTTTTAAATGATTTTTAACAGGATTTGAGCTTGTAAATGACTTGAATTTTTGTATAAAAAGAAAACTTTCTAGGTGGAGAGATGACAAAACACGATTATTGATTCACCTTTTTATTTTTACCTTCTTTTAATGTGGCTACCAGGTAATTGAAAATTACGTACGTGGCTTGCATTATATTTCTATTGGACAGTGCTGATCTGAAAAGTATATGAAGACTTGAGTTGAAGTCTTGTTCAAATGAATCTGAGAAGCTAGAAAAAGCTTCGTTTCAGCATTCTAGGTATTTCTATTTCTAGATCTTTGCAAAGTATATTTTAGTTTTTACTATGTGGTTTATAAATATTTGATATTTTGCTGTTAATATTACTGGCAACTTGTGCCTATATGCACTGGTAAATATTCACACATTAAAGACATATTTCTACATAAACTTAGAAAATAGAAAAGAACAACCATATTTTACTACAATACACAGTCATTGTTAGCGTATCCACGGCTTTTCTTTTATAGCACAAAATTTCTTTCAAAGTATGTAAAAACATTGGTGAATCTATAAAAGAGAAACAATTGGCGATAAATATTTATGAACCACAGCTACAATGACATCATGTAAGTTAAAAAATTGGGAAACATTAAGCGTTGCCAGTGAATATCAAATTTCACAAGTCTTTAAGGGTAAATATTTGGTAGAATAAGTAATGGCAAATAGCAGCAGGCTTTTCATTGTTGGAGGTGCTTCTTGATAGCCATCTTGCTTATATTTAATTATTTTTATATATTCAGGATAATGCTTGATATAACATTTAATAACACTGCTGCACTTGAAATACGAATTTCAAATTTCCTGAGCTGCTTGTCCACTTAAGAACAAATCTCAGAATTTTCATTTGCTGTGTGATTACATTGGTGTCATTTATAACCATATTGTGTCATTTCTGGAATAAATTTCTTCCACAAATACCATGTGGGCAAATACCTTGCAAAATATACACTGCTCTTCCAATCTAAAGGTTGGGTTACCAGGCTTGGCAGCCAAGATAATGTAATGACTAAACAAGTATTCTGTAGAAACTTAGACCTGCTCAGCTCCTTGAGGCAATTTTAAGCATTTAATTCTGCCAGAGATGTGACCTGCTGATTTAATGAATAGTCAGCAAGTGGCCTTAATACATGTGAATATTGATTCCAGCTGGAGATGCCTGTCACCTGGATTGACATTTAATATCTTTTGAAAGGATTCCCTTGAAAAGGGGAATAAAAGAAAATAAGCCAAACTTGCTTTATCATTCTTTGAAAATATTTATCAACTTGAAAGAATCTTAATTAAAAACAAACAAAATCTTAGGGTAAAAGTAAATGTCATTGCTGCCCAAACAGGTCTTGGGAGCCCAGAAGTTGGAATGGGCCTCCGCAGACAAAGCCTGATTCAGAAATAGTTTTGATTTCTGAGTCTGATTCGGCATATATCTGTCCTATTTGTACAGTTTGTGTGGAGGACTGCGATTGGTCACGGAAGTTATCAGCATACCAAAATGTATTCTACTGGGACAATTTTCCTGCCATTCTTCTCATCTCATACTCCTGATCTTGTAAGTAGAAGAGGAAATCTGAAAAGGATATATTATTCAGAATATATAGTTATGCTACTTGGCTAAATATTAAGCTATGGAATGTGAAGGAGGTGGGACTTCCAGAATGGCAGAGTAAGGTACTTGATGAACCCTCTCCTCAGCAAAACACCAATTTAACTGTTACGAATTATAAATAAAACAATCATTTAAAGTCTCTGGAAATTGTCCTAAAGGCATAGAGCGAATGAAGAAACATTCAGAACAATGCACTAAATCCACTAAGAACAGTGAGAATCTGTGGCAGTTGACCTGCTGCCTTAATCCCCACCTCCAGCTCCATGTTACAGGACGTCTATCCCAGGTGCTCTTCCCTGGGCAGCTGCAGCCAAGAAGAGAGGGGCTCCCCCTGGCCTGAGCTCCCGGTCTCGGGCTATGGTTTCCCATTCTCACCTTCATCCTAGCCCCATGTTGCAGAACTCTATTCCACAAAGATATGACTGAGAGAAATAGGTCTTTCTTTCCCCACCCAGACTCTATTTGTAAAGCAGAAGCTAAACTCCAAATGCAGCGGGATGAAAATACTGGGACACCAATTGCCCTTATCTAGTTACTCATAGGGCAAAAGTTCCACATCAGGGGGGCAAACCTGAGAAGACAAGGGGCAGTCATTCTTCCCTTCCCCTTGTGGTCGCTAATAGACCAGGCTGTCAGTCTTGGAAAAACAGGTCACCACCCCTGCTCTGGTAAAATGGTGCAAGGGTTCTGCCCAGGTGGAAGGGCAGCCAGAAGGACAGTGAGCACTGCAGCCCTACTGAGGCAACTGACGTTATTTAGAACACAGCACGGAGAATTCCATGTGTGAGCGTGCTTTTAAAACAATAGGAATCTTGTTGAGGGCAACTGAGAAAGAGTAGCCAAAGTTTAATAGAATCAGAGAAACATAGCCAAAAAGAGCCCTCCTGGGACCCCAGCCAGTTCTTTGGGTCAAGAATGTTGTCACATGGGCTGGGCTGCACCCACTCAGTAGCAATCAGAGCAGGTGTGGATAGACTCTAAGCATTCCGCTAAGCTGCAAAAGGCCCATCAACACAGGCCATGCCATAAGGGGCTTGAACACAAACTCCGATGAAACAGATTGAACAATAAATTACTCCTACCTGGGGGCTTCTTCCGGCAAGCTAGGTATAAAAATAAAATCACACTAATGCCTGATAGTCAAGGAGACAGTGCATACCCAAGGCTAATCCCTCTTGGGAGAGTTCAGAATGGCAATTTCTAAGATACTAATCCCTGATTAAATCTGGGGCAACAAAACAGAAACTCCTTGAAGTGTGATAGCAGACTCCACGCCACATAAGCTTTGACCAATAAGTGGCCATGTCAACCCAAGGGTGACTCTTAGGGAACTCGGCCAAGAGATAAAATCAATAGGAAGAAATCTGAGTAGGACCATCAGAGCCTGCATACTGGGAAGGAATTAGAATTTGCAGAATTAGTTCAACTGTCATTAAGCAAATAAACAAATGACTCAGCAAACAAAAAGGAGAATAACCCCCAGAGGGTTATCAGTATCCAGATTTGCTGCAATATACCTAAAATGTCTAGCTTTCAATAAAAAACATTTTGAGATATGCAAAGAAACAGTAAAGTGTGGTCCATGGCCAGGAAAAAAAATATCAGGCAATAAAAACTGCTTTTGAAGGGACCCTCACGGTATAAAGGTGGACTTGGCAGGCAGACTTCAAAGCAGCCATTGTAAATATGTTTAAAGACTAGAAGAAACTAAGCTTAAGGAATTAAAGGAAGGTATGATGACAATGCCCCATCAAATAGAGAGTATAAATAAAGACATAAAATTATTAAAAAGAACAAAATGAAAATTCTGGAAATAAAAAGTAAAATAACCAAAATAAAAAATTCAATAGGGGGGCTCAACAGTAGATTGGAGCTGCCAGAAGAATCAGCAAACTGAAGATAGATCAATCGGTAGCTGAAAAAAGAAAGAAAAAAATGATGAAAAATAAAAAAAATCTCAAGGAAATATGGAGCATCATTAAGCCCACAAGAATAATGTAATGGGTGTACCAGAGGGAGAGGAAAGAGGGAAAAGGACAGAAAAAAAGTCAAATGATGGCTAGAAACTTTCTAAATATGAAGAAAAGCATTAATCTACATATCCAAGAAGTTGAACACACCACAAATAAGGTAAATGGAAAGAGACCCACAGCCACATATATTATAGTCATAATGTTGAAAGAAAAAGGCAAGTCTTGAAAGCAGCAAATGAACAAACAACTCATCATATACAAGGGAACTCAAATAACATGAACAACTAACTTCTCATCAGAAGCACTGGAGATCAGAAGGCAACAGGAAGACATTACGTAAAGTGCTAAAAGCAAAAAACTGTCAAAAATCTTAAATCCAGCAAAACTCTTTAAGAAATAAAGGAGAAATAAAGATATTACCAGATAAACAAAAACTGAGAGAATAGGATGCTAGAACACTTGCCTTACAAGAAATAATGAAGTTCTTCAAAGAGAACAAGAAATGGTTAAAAAAAAAAAGTTAAAATTACAAACTCTACAAATGTGTACTTGCTGTCCTTTCTTCTCTCAGCTTCTTTAAAAGACATAAGATTAGGGGCCGGCCTGGTGCTGCAGCGGTTAAGTACACACATTCCACTTTGGTGGCCCAGGGTTCACCGGTTTGAATCCCGGGTGCAGACATGGCACCACTTGGCAAGCCATGCTGTGGTAGGCGTCCCACATATAAAGTAGAGGAAGATGGGCATGTTAGCTCAGGGCCAGTCTTTCTCAGCAAAAAAGAGGAGGATTGGCAGCAGTTGTTAGCTCAGGGCTAATCTTCCTCAAAAAAAAAAAAAAAAGTAGCACAAGTAATATGGCAGAGAGGGAGTTGGTTTATAGATAAATAAAGTTTCTATATTTCTTTGGAACTAAGTCAGTATAAATCTGAAGTAGACTGTGACACGTTAAAATGTGTGTCTTGGAGCAACCACTAAGAAAAAACCCAAAACTATAATGAAAAAATCATTAAAGCTATTATTGATACACCAGAATACATCTTATTAATACAAATAAGCCAATAAAGGAGGAATAGAAAAACAAGAAATGAGATGCATAGAAAACATAAAGCAAAATGGTAGATGTCCATCCAATTATATGAACAATAACAAATGTGAAGATTAAAAATCCAGTCAGAAGACAGAGATTGTCATATAGATAAAATAAATCTAATCCAACTCTGATGTCTGTAGAAGACACATTGTAGATTCAAAGATACAAATGAATGTATGTAAAAAGAAAAGGACATATGACGCAGAGTAACAAAACGAGTAGGAACAACTATATTTTAATATCAAACAAAATAGACTTTTTTCAATTATTTTATTGAAATCATAATGATTTGTATCATGTAATTTCAGGTGTACATTATTATTCATCAAATTTCTGTATTGACTGCATTGTGCTCGCCAGTAGTAGTCTAATTTTTATCCATCACCATACATATGTGATCCTTTAACTCTTTTGCCCAGCCCCCAGCCCCCTTCCCTTCTGGTAACAACTAATGTGTTCTCTTTATCCATGTATTTATCTTCCACATATGAGTGAAATCATGCAGTATTTGTCCTTCTCTGTCTGGCTTATTTCACTTAGCATCATATCTTCAAGTTCTATCTGTGTTGTCGCAAATGGGATGATTTTGTCTTTTTTATGGCTGAGTAGTATTCCATTGTATACATATTCCACAACTGCTTTATCCATTTATCTGTAGAAGGGCACTTGGGTTGCTTCCACATCTTTGCTATTGTGAATAATGCCACAATGAACATAGAGGCGCATAAATCTCTTTGGATTGTTGATTTCAAGTTCCTTAGATAAATACCCAGTAGTAGGATAGCTGGGTCATATAGTATTTCTATTTTTAATTTGTTGAGATATCTCCATACTGTTTTCCAAAGCAGCTGCCCCAGTTTGCATTCCCACCAGCAGTGCATGCAGGTTCCCTTTCTCCACATCCTCTCCAACATTTGTTATTTTTTGTCTTAGTAATTATAGCCATTCTGACAGATGTAAGGTGATACGTCATTGTAGTTTTGATTTCCATTACCCTAATAATTAGTGATGTTGAACATTTTTTCATGTGTTTGTTGGCCATCTCTCTGTCTTCCTTGGAAAAATATCTGTTCATATCCTCTACCCATTTTTGACCAGATTGTTTGTTTTTTTGTTGTTGAGTTGTATGAGTTGTTTATATATTTTGTATATTAACCCCTTGTCAGATATATGATTTGCGAATATTTCCTCCCAGTTGGTGGGTTTTCTTTTCATTTTGTTCATGGTTTCCTTTCCCTTGCAGAAGCTTTTTACTCTGATGCAGTCCCATTTGTTAATTTTTTCTTTTGTTACCCTTGCCTGAGTAGATATGATATTTGAAAAGATGCTGCTAAGACTGATATCAAAAAGAGTAGTGCCTATAATAATTTCTTCTAGGAGTTTTATGGTTTCAGGTCTTACATTCAAGCCTTTAGTCCATTTTGAGTTAATTTTTGTGTATGGTGCAAGATAATTGTCTACTTTCATTCTTTTGCATGTGGCTGTCAAGTTTTCCCAACACCATTTATTGAAGAGACTTTCCTTTCTCCATTGTATGTTCTTGGCTCTTTTGTCAAAGATTAGCTGTCCAGAGATGTTTAGTGTTAGTTCTGGGCTTTCAATTCTGTTTCATTGATTTGTGTCTGTTTTTGTGCCAGTACCATGCTGTTTTGATTACTATAGCTTTATAGTATATTTGAAGTCAGGAATTGTGATGCCTAAAGTTTTGTGTTTTTCCTCAGAATTTATTTGGCTATTTAAGGTCTTTTGTTGTTCCTTATAAATTTGAGGATTCTTTTTGCTGTTTCTGTGATGAATGCCATTGGGATTCTGATTGATATTGCGTTGAATCTGCAGATTGCTTTAGGTTACATGGATGTTTTAACTATGTTTATTCTTCCAATCCATGAGCATGGAACATCTTTCCATTTCTTTATGTTTTCTTCAAATTCTTCCAACAATGTTGTATAGTTTTCAGTGTATAGGTCTTTCATCTCTTTGGTTAAAATTATTCCTAGATATTTTATTCTTTTTGTTGTGGTCATAAACGGGATTGTATCCTTGACTTCTCTTTCTGCTAGTTTGTTATTAGTGTATAGAAATGCAAGTGATTTTTGTAACTTTAGTTCAAACCCTGCAAGTTTGCTGTAGTTATGTCTAACAATTTTCTGATGGATTCTTTAGGGTTTTCTATATATAGAATCATGTCGTCTGCAAAGAGGAAGAGTTTCATGTCTTCCTTTCCAATTTGGATTCCTTTTATTTCTCTTTCTTGCCTAATTGCTCTGGTCAAAACCTCCAGTGCTGTGTTGAATAGGAAGGGTAAAAGTGGGCACCCTTGTCTCATTCCTATTCTCAGAGGGATGTCTTTTAGTTTTTCACTGTTAAATATGATGTTGGCTGTGGGTTTGTCATATATGGCCTTGATTATATTGAGGTGCTTTCCTTCTATATTCACTTTATTGAGAGTTTTTTTTTTATCATAAATGGGTGTTGGATCTTGTCAAATGCTTTCTCTGCATCTATTGAGAAGATCATGTGGTTTTTATTTCTCATTTTGTTAATATGGTGTATCACATTGGTTGATTTGCAGATATTGAATCATCCCTGTGTCCCTGGTATAAATCCCACTTGATCATGGTGTATGATCTTTTTAATGTATTGCTGTATTCAGTTTACCAAGATGTCATTGAGGATTTTTGCATGTATGTTCATCAGCAATATTGGCCTGTAATTTTCCTTTTTTGCACTGTCCTTGCCTAGTTTTGGTATCAGGGTGATGTTGGCCTCATAGAATGAGTTAGGATGTGTTCCATCTTCTTAAATTTTTTGTAATAGTTTGAGAAGGATAGGTTTTAACTCTTCTTTGAATATTTGACGGGATTCTCCAGAGACATCATCTGGTCCTGGACTTTTGCGTTTTGGGAGGTTTTTGATTGCTGTTTCCATCTCATTAGTTGTGATTCGTCTATTCAGATTCTCTGTTTCTTCTTGTTCAGTTTTGGGAGGTTGTATGAGTCTAAGAATTTATTCTTTTCTAGGTTATCCAATTTGTTGGCATATAGTTTTTCATAGTTTTCTCTTATAATCCTTTGTATTTCTGTGGTATCCATTTAAATTTCTCCTCTTTCATTTCTAATTTTATTTATTTGAGCCTTCTCTCTTTTTTTCTTAGTGATTCTGGCTAAGGGTTTTCCAATTTTGTGTATCTTCTCAAAGAACCAGTTCTTAGTTTTGTTGATCCTCTCTTCTGTTTTTTTAGTCTCTGTTTCACTTGTTTCTCTCTAATTTTTATTATTTTCCTCCTTCTGCTGACTTTGGGCATTGTTTGTTCTTCTTTTTCTACTTCTGTGAGGTGTAGTTTAACATTACTTATTTGAAATTTTTCTTGTTTCTCGAAGAGAGTGTGTATTGCTATGAATTTGCATCTTAGAGCCACTTTTGCTGCATCCCTGAAGAGTTGGTATGATATATTTTCATTTTCACTTGTCTCCAGGTATTTTTTAAATTTCCCCTTTGATGTTTTCATTGATCCAATGGTTATTCAGTAGCGTATTGTTTTGTCTCCACATATTTGTGACTTTTCCAGCTTTTTCTTTTAGTTGATTTCTAGTTTCATAGCATTGTGGTTGGAAAAGATGCTTGATATGATTTGTCTTCTTAAATTTATTGATATTTTCCTTGCTTCCCAATACATGGCCTATCTTTGAGAATATTCCATGTACACTTGAGAAAAATGTGTATTCTGCTGTCTTTGGATGGAATGCTCTCTATATAACTATTAAATCTGGGGCTGGCCCAGTGGCGCAGCAGTTAAGTTCGCACGTTCTGTTTCTCAGTGGCCCAGCCTTCACCAGTTTGGGTCCCGGGTGTGGATATGGTACCGCTTGGCAAAAGCCATGCTGTGATAGGCATCCCACATATAAAATAGAGGAAGATGGGCATGGATGTTAGCTCAGGGCCAGTCTTCCTCAGCAAAAAGAGGAAGATTGGCAGTAGTTAGCTCAGGGCTGATCTTCCTCAAAAAAATAAATAAATAACTATTAAGTTCATCTGATCAAGTGTTTCATTTAAATTCACTATTTCCTTGTTGATTTTCTTTCTAGATGATCTATCCATTGATGAAAGTGGGGTGTTAAGTTCCCCTACTACTTGTGTTGCTGTCAATTTCTCCCTTTGGGTTTGTTAATAGTTGCTTTATATACTTTGGTCTTCCTGTGTTAGGTCCATATATATTTATAAGTGTTATGTCTTCTTGGTGGGGTGTCCCTTTTATCATTATATACTCCCCCCCTTTGTCTCTCATTGTGTTTTTTATCTTGAAGTCTGCTTTGTCTGATATAAGTATAGTGACACCTGTTTTCTTTTGTTTGCCACTTGCTTGGAGTATCATCTTCCATCTCTTCACTCTGAGCCTATGTTTGTCTTTAGAGCTGAGATGTGTTTCCCAGAGGCAGCATACTGTTTTGTTTTTTAATACATCCAGCTACTCTGTGCCTTTTGATTGAAGAATTCAATCCATTTACATTTAGAGTGACTATTGATATATGAGGTCTTAATGACTGCCATTTTATCTCTTGTTTTCTGTTTTTTTTATATTTCCATGGGTTCTCTTCCTTTGTATTTCTGACTGTCATTTCATTTTGGTGGTCTTCTGTGCTGGTTTTCTCAGTTTGCTCTTTATTTATGAATTGTGGCTCTGTTCTGAATTTTTGTTTAGTGATTACTGTTAGGTTTGTATAAAAGTTTTCATAAATGAGATACTGCCTTTTCTGATATCCTCTTATCTCCATTAGCAGGTTTGATCCTTTCCTCTTCCCCTTCTGAGTTATTGTTGCCACAAATTCTGTTTTGTCTTGTGAGTTTGTGACTAAGTTTAAGTGTTTATAGTTACTTTTGATGCTTTTATTCCCTGTATCTTTTAAGTTTAATTAAATATTTGCTAGCCAGTTCTGAAAGAGAGCTGCAGTTTTCTGATTTTGTCTGTCCATTTATCTCCTTGCTCAAAGCTTTGTAGACCTTTGCCTTTTTGTTTCAGGTATAAGGGTATCCTTGATCATTTCTTGTAGGGCAGGTCTAGTGGCAATGGACTCCTTCAGCTTTTGTTTATCTAGGAAAGCTTTTATCTCTCCATCATATTTGAAGGATATTTTCGCTGGATAGAGTATTCTTGGCTAAAAGCTTTCGTCTTTCAGTATTTTGAATATATCTATTCTCTCCTGGCCTGTAAGTTTTCTGCCAAGAAATCTTGAAAGCCTAATAGGATTTCCTTTGTAGGTTATTTTCTTCTGCCTTGCTGCCCTTGATATTTTTTTCTTTTCTTGTTCACTTTTGCCAGTTTTACTATTATATGCCTTGGAGAAGGACATTTAGCATTGATGTAATTAGGAGTTCCATTGACTTCATATATTTGTAAGTCTGGTTCTTTCCCCTGGTTTGGAAAGTTCTCAGCTATTATTTCTTTGAACAAGCTCTCTGCTCCTTTCTCCCCCTCTTTTCCTTCTGCTCTGAATTGTTGGTGTAGTTTCTCACGGTGTTTGATGAACTAATCTTTTGCTGGTGCCTTTGTGGTAGTATCAGGTTGCAGATCCCACCTGCTATCACTGGGGAGAAGCAGGAGCTATGTTTCTGAGCCCATCCCATCTACTGGACATTGTAGGGGTACATGGGTGCTCCTACCAGCTGGGAAAGCATAAACATTTGGACTCAGGGCTGTCGCTGCCTCTTCTTACAGTCTTGCATATGTGTGTTCCTACTTGTTGGGCCTCAGTGGTACTGTGGGCTCTCTCACTGTCTGGGAAAGCATTCATCTGCACACACAGATCTGCTGCTGCCTCTTCGTACAGTCACACCAACTGCTATACTTGATGGGCACATCTTCTCCACAGGTCCAAGCCTGGGCCACTCATTGGGACTGCAGTGGCACAGTGGACTCTCCTGCTGGCCAGGAAAGCATTCATGCATGGGCTCAGAGCTGCTAACACCTCTTCTTACCATTGCACCAAGGCACATTCCCACTTGTGGGACTGCAGTGACACTGTGGGCACTCCTGTTGGCTGGGAAAGCATTCATGTGTGCACACACGGCTGCTGTGGAAACGTAGTGGAGTGCTCACCTATCTCTACTACTTGCCCAGGGGCCCAGTCCATCCACCTTCACATGTATATCTGTGTGGGTCTCTCAGAAGTCCTTTGGTGCTGTGTGGGTATCCTCCATTGGTCAATGAATGTCCATTTAGTTGTAGTTCAAAGGGGGAGAGATAAAGGGAACAGCTCACTCCACCATATTGAGGACATCACTCCTCTCTCCAAGATACACTTTCAGACAAAAACTTACTAAAAACAAAGGACATCTTATAATGGTAAATGGATCAACCCACAAAAAACATGTAATAATTATGAACATATTTAAGTCTCAACAACAGAGACTTAAAACACGTGAAGCAAAAACTGATAGAGTGGAAATGAGAAATAGGCAATTCAATAATAATAGACAGAAGAACTTGCATAAGGGATACAACAACTTGGCAAAGATCAACTAGTACAGAGAAGACTGGAAAATCACTGTAAACCAACTAAACTTAACAGACATTTACAAATTCTTCACCCAACAAAAGCACATTTTTCTGAAATGCATATGGAGCATTCTTCAAGGGAGACCATATGGTAGGCCATTAAACACACCTCAATAAATTTAAAAGGATTGAAATTATACAAAATATGTTCTCTGATCACAATAAAATATAATTAGAAATCAATAACAGAAGAAAATTCACAAATATGTAGAAATTTAAAAAACACATTCCTCAATAAGCAAGGGGTCAAAGAAGAATTCGAAAGAAAATAGAAAACATTTTGAAATAAATGAAAACAAAACACAACATACTAAAACTTATCGGGTCAGCTGCATCAGCGCTTAAAGGAAAGTTTATAGTTCTAAATGCCTATATTTAAGAAGAAGAAAGATCTCAAATAAGTAATGTA
This sequence comes from Equus quagga, assembly GCF_021613505.1. NCBI lineage: Eukaryota > Metazoa > Chordata > Mammalia > Perissodactyla > Equidae > Equus > Equus quagga. The sequence goes on from NC_060274.1 coordinate 70,765,459, forward strand.
ACTTTCCATCTAGAGACCCTGGAAAAGGGAGGGTAAACTAAATGTAAAGCAGGCCAAAGGAAGGAAAAAATAAAGATTAGAGTGAAATAAATGAAATAGAGAATAGAGAAACATTAGAGAGGAATCAGCAAAAGCAAAAAATTTGTTCTCTGAGAAAATCCACAAAGCTTAAATCTTTAGTTTGACCAAAAATTGAAGAGAAAAGACTCAAATTACTAAACTCAGGAACAAAAGAGAACATGCCTCCCAATCTTCAGAAAAAAAAAATTCTAAAGGAATAGTATGAACAACTCTACACCCACAATTTAGACCAAACGGGCAAATTCCTAGAAAGATACAAATTACCAAAAATGACTCCATAATAAATATAAAATCTGAATAGATGTAATATTTTTCTAAGAACACAAGAGGCAGGAACACTTTGCAACACATTCTATAAGGCTAGTATTACCCTGACATTAAAGCTAGACAGAGATATCACAAGAAAACTACAGATCAAAATCTCTTACTAATATAAATGTAAAAATTATCCGCAAAATACTGACAAACCAAATCTAGCAACATATAAGAAGCATTACCACCATGACCAAGTGGTATTTATCCCATGAATGCAAGGTTGGACTAACATTTGAAAGTCAATTAATGCAATAAATCATATTAATAAACAAAAGCAAGACACATGATCACCTCAATTGATACAGATACTAAAAAGAAAATTTCCAAAAGTAGCAATGAAGGGAACTAACCCAATCTGATAAAAGGCATCTATACAAAACCCAAAACTAACCTATTTAATGTTGGGGGACTGCTTTGCTCCCAAGATCAGGGATAAGACGATGTCTACCCTTATCACTTCTATTCAACCTTGTTCTGGAGGTTCTAGTCAGGACAAGTAGACAAGAAAAACAAACAAAAAAGGAATTCAGCTTGGAAAGGACAATGTAAAACTATCTCTATTTGCTGGTGACAGAACCTTGTTTATAAAGAATCCTAAGGAACACACAACACACACACACAGTACATACTCTAAAAAAAATAAAAACAAAAACCCAACACTAAAACACTGTTAAAACAAATAAATTCACCAAGCTTGAAAGATACAAGATTAATATACCAAAGTTAATTTTATTTTATGCATAGACAATAAAAAATACAAAAGTGAAATTATAAAAAAATTATATTTAAAATAGCATCAAAAAGAATAAAACATTAAGTATAAATTTACAAAAAGAAACACAATACTTGTACCCTGAGATCTCAAAAATTGTTGAAAGAAATTAAAGATTTAAATAAACAGAAAGACCAATGAAGTTCATGATTTGGAAGACTTAATATTGTTAAGATGGTGACGCTCTCCAAATTGATCTACATCTTTATCAAAATTCCAGCTGACTTTTCTTGTAGAAATTGACATGATTTTCCTAAAATTGATATAGAAACACAAGATGCTGAAAATAGTCAAAATAATGTTTATAAAGAAAAATACATTTAGAGGACTCAGATTTTCTAACTCTTAAGACTTATTGCAAAGCTACAATAATCAAGACAATATAGTACTAGCCTAAGAATAGACATATAGATCAATGGAATAAAACTGAGAGCTCAGAAATAAACCCCTACTTTCAAGTCAATTGCGCAAGGGTGCAAAAATATTTTCATGAGGAAAGAATAGTCTTTTCAACAAATGGTGCTGGGACAACCTCTTATTCCTATGCAAAAAAATGAAGCTGGATCCCTATCTCATACCATATACAAAAATTTATCCAAAATGCATCATAGGCCTAAATATAAGAGCTAAGTCTATAAAATTCTTAGAAGAAAACATAGAAGTAGAACTCTAAAACCTTGGATTAGGCAATGGTTTCTTAGATTTGACACCAAAATCACAAACGATTTTTTCTTTTTGAGGAAGATTAGCCCTGAGCTAACTACTGCCAATCCTCCTCTTTTTGCTGAGGAAGACTGGCCCTGAGCTAACATCCGTGCCCATCCTCCTCTACTTTATATGTGGGACACCTACTACAACGTGACTTGCCAAGCAGTGCTATGTCCACACCCGGGATCTGAACTGGTGAACCCTGGGCCACCGAAGCAGAATGTGTGCACTTAATCACTGAGCCAACCGGGCCGGCCCACAATGATTTTTTTAAAAAGATAAATTATACTAAATCAATATTAAAAACTTTTTTTGTGGCAAATGATACCATCAAGAAAGTGAAAAGACAGACTGGGAAAAAACATTTGCCAATCATATATCTGATAAAGGACTTGTATACAGAATATATAAATAAATTTAAGACAATAATACAAAGGCAACCTAATTTAAAAATAGACAAAGGATTTGAATAGGCATTTTTCCAAAGAAGATATACAAATGGCCAATAAGCACACAAAAAGATATTCAACATCATTAATTAGGAAAATTCAAATTAAAGCCACAATAGGTATACTTCATATACACTAGAATGGCTATAATCAAAAAGAAAGATAATGAGAAGGGTTGGAGAGAATGTAGAGAAACTGGAATGCTCACATTTTGTGCTAGTAAAGTAAAATTGTGTAGCTGTTTGGGAAATAGTTTGGCAGTACCTCTACCCGTAAAATGAGAGAGACCATAGAACCTGGCAATTCCACTCCAAGATATGTATCCAAGAGAATAAAAGCATGGATCCACACAAAACTTGTACATATATGTTCATAGCAGCATTATACATAATCACTCAAAAGTGTAAATAACTCATATGTCTATTAACTGATGAATGGATAAATAAAGAGTGTCACATCCATATCAATCCGTATCATAGACTGTTATTAAGCAATTCAAAGGAAAGAGGTACTGATACACGGTTAAACACTGGTAAACTTTGAAAAAAGTATGTAAATGAAAGAAGCCCATCCCCAAAGACAATATATTAAGTGTCTATATACACAACTTTATAAAGACAAAAATTAGGTTAGTCACTGCTTAGAGCTCGGAGTAGGGGTGGGCAAATGTGGAGTGACTGCTAAAGGGCAAGGGGTTTCTTTGGAGGGGAAGAAAATTTAAAATAGATTATGGTGATGATTGTTCAACCCTGTGAATGTACTAAACATCATTGAATTTTATACTTTAAGTGGATGAATTGTATGGTATGCAAACTATATCTCAATAGAGCTGTTTAAATTAAAAAAATGTGACCCATGAAAGCATAACATCTGTTTAAAATGAACTTTTCTTTCCCACTTTATGTCCATCTTGTCCTTTTTGTACTCTACTCCCAAATTATTCAACAGGTAAAAACAATGACTGTTTCTACTACTATGATTAACAATAATAATAGGTAAAATTATATTATTTCTACAAAAGGACATTTTCAGTTAGAATCTTAGTTATCTCTGTGTGTTTAAAAAAAAAGTCTAACTCTATATTCGTGATGGTCATAGATAGCCAACCTTGGTGGTCTCGTGGTTAAGATTTGGCGTGCTCACCGTCATGGCCCAGGTTTGTTTCCCGGATATTTCACTTGTATCCCATGGTGGACAGGTATCAGCAGACTAAGATAGACTTGGAAGAAGGACCTGGCTACCTACCCAATTCTGAAAAATTTGGTCATGAAAAGCCTGTGAATAGCAGTGAAGGATTGCCTGACGTAGCGCCAGAAGGTGAGAGACCAGGCAGGGTTCCGCTCTGCTGTGCACAGGGTCCCTAAGAGTTGGAATTGACTGAGAGCACAAACAACAGCATGAAATAGAACAACAACATGAAATAGATACTCAGAAAAATTCCAGTCCTTCCCATTTCCATGACTGGCTACATACCAGATGTAATAGCATTATTCCCCAGTCTATAGTGCTTATAATATACGCTGTTTACTTCCTTTCCAGAAGTAGACCCTAACATAGCGTTCAATATTTACATATCACTTTGCATTTAAATTGCCTTCATTTTAACCATTGGTTGTCTCCAGTAATGACCATTATCATGACCAGCATTTATGAAATGCCCACTAGCCTTCCCTTGCTTGTGCGCTCAAGGGTTGAATCTGTTAAGAGGAAGAAACAATGAAGTTTTAAAGATGTTTGTTCAGCATGCCAAGTCACAAAACAATCTTGTGGCAACCCTGGGATTAGTAGTCAAGGCTTTGTGATTTTAACTGCTGGGTGGCCTACTCACCTGCATGGTTTCCTCACAGAAAATGGTAAATAGGAAGCATTTCACCACATCTCATGTTTCTAATGTGCTTGCTGAAATGTGCGTATTCTAGCAAATTCCAAGTGGCCCAGCTCTATAGTTAAAGTCATGCTATCCCCTAGGCTTACATGTTAACTACATTGCCATCTGGAGCGCTAGTTCCTCTTAGCGGTTATCTTCTTCCATGCTGTTCCATTAGTCTTCCCCTCTTTCATTTCTTTGCTATGTGGTGGGCTTTACTTCTTGGAACTTGAGTTAAGCACACAAACATTATTTTGATTATTCTTTTTTTGACTCTTAAATATGGAAGCTTATGTTTTAGTTTGCAAACCTGAATTTTACAAAGTGATTTAATGATAAACCAGTTTTGAACCAGCTGTTATTAACACATTTCCCATTTCCGTAAGTCACGGCTCTTTCAAAACTAGTGTCGTTTTTTTCTTTAGAGACTGAGGAAAAGGGCAGGTGGGGAACCTTGTGAGCATTGATGATATTTCTCTCATATTTATTTTTAACATGATTGGAAGAAAAGAGACTGAAATTAAATCCTTCATACTAAATTGTTTCCTTAATCCCTCTGAAAATGCACATACATGTGCAAAGCTCACCCTGAGGAAATAAATGACCACATCTTTATAGTGTTCGCTTTATCCCATTAACACTTCCTCCCTGCCCCTCCTCTCACCATGTACACACCACAGAATGCTTCACATAAGATGCAATATTGCTTAAGTTTTTAAAAAAACTCTGGATTAGTTTTTTTAAAAATTCTAATCTTGCTTGTGGTTACCAACCACATAGGTGTTATGTTTTGAAAATGATAAATGGAAACCTTTCCTAGTCTTCATCCAGATTTTGTCAAACATATTTGCTACCCAACCATCCAATTTCCCATGAATTGATAGGTTATTTTAAGAAAGCTCTCTAGGGAGATTTCTCTGAAGACCATGAACCACGCAAATTAACCTTTCCCTAGAGATATCTGTGTGTGTGCATGTAGTGTCTGTGTAATAAATTGTGGCTGTAAGGCTGTGCTGCCCCTACAAGGGAAACTACAGAATTCTGTGATTGTGTGTGTTTGAGTCTGTATTTGCTTGGAAGTAAAAATAAGCCCTTATCAGGAACTAGAAATTGAAAACTGTATGCTTATAAGACATATAAAGTAACCCACAAACTATTACTGATTCAGCACTCCATATCTTGCTGGCTGGAAACTCTTATGATGTCTCCATACACCTGTAACTTTCTATCCTGGAAATACTAAACTTTTGTCTACCACCAATAGAATTATCAGGTATTCTTATTCAGTTTGGTCACTTGAATAGACTACAAATTTCTCACTATTGTTCTATTCCAACAGAATCTTTAGGGTTCTTGAAGACCCCACAGCAAGAACAGGAGTGAAACTAGCAGGAAAAGGCAACTTATTAACTTTCACTTCACAGTTGAAAGAAAAAGGAAGATGTTATAAAGATTTCCATAGGTCTATCTGAGAAAGACCTCACATAAGGAGCTATAATTGACTTAGCCTTGCTTATATTTCGTTTATGGTTGAGGAAAAACATATTCAATTTCTTAAATCTTTTTAGTGTTTCTAAATTGTGTTGCTATTGTACTACATGTAAAGATTGAATTGGTTACTGTATGAAGAGTAAGAATATACCAAAGGACGTTTAAGATGATTGCTAGATACAGAGAGGAACCCAAAGAACTAGGATGGCTTGAAACTATAATGGATTTAATGGACTTAATCACTATTCGTTCATTCATTCTTATGTGCATTTATATAATACAGATTTGTTAAGTCTCAGTTTATGGTGCTTGACGTGAGTAAATGAGAATAGTCAATGTACTTGCCTTCAATGTCATGTTGTAATTACCATAGGTACGTAAACAAATTGCCACAGAATGTGCTAAATGCAGTGACAGAATTATGTCTAAGATAAACAAGTAGCACAGAGCAGGAGTGGTTAACTGTTTTCAGGGGTGGGGAGAGGGGAAAAGAAGCTTCTTTTAGGTAATAATGGTTATGATGAGTTTTGAAAATGAATGAGTTTCCAGGCATTCCAGAGAGTTGGCGAGGAAAGGTCATTCCAGGCAGTGAGAACATCACATGAACAGGCACAGAGCATGATGTATTTGGGGATCTGTATTCTGTTGGCTATCACAGAACCAAGTTAGTGGAGTGGTGGGAGATATCTAGTTAGGTAAACAAATCATGTAAGGCCTGACATTCCATCTTCAAGAGTTTGGGCTTTGTGCAAAATAAGGATTCATTAAAAATCTTATCTCCTGGTGGGAGACGTGATCAGACTTATAGACTCGTCGCAGTTTTGAGATCTTTTGGGAAGAAGTGGTGAAACTAGTTAGGAAGCTGTTGGAATAGTCTGACTGGAAGATAATGAAGCCTTAAATAATGGAAATTTCACATGTAGTAGAGAGAAATTTTTTAAAGAATCATTTAAGATTTGGATATAGGAGATGAAAGGGAGAAACTTTAACTTGTGGTTAATTGAAGGATCATAGTTAGAGGGAAGGCATTTAGACATCAAGTACTTATAGCACTTGATCATTATGGGACAATGATAATTTTAAGGATAATAAAGTAGGGCGACTACTTTTAATGGCAGAGGAGACTTTGAAAGTAAACTGATAGGTGTAGCGCAGTTAATTGCAAACTTAAAAGTCATGTTCTAAAGTCAGGGGCCTGTATGGCAGCTGTCAAGAGATTTTTATTTCCTGCAGCCGCAGGGCAGAATTGCTGAACATCAGGCTTAGGATTTGATTATATACTAAAAGGGAGACGAAATCCCCAGCCTGAGTAGATCTTCTGTCAAAGTCAGGGTTCTAATGGAGAAGGGGTGGAATTCTGAAACCTGGATAGTGCTGTTTCAGTGAGTGAGTTCGAAAATCTTGAACCCTGGCTCAGTCTTCTAGAACCTCCTGGCTGGCAGAGAAGTCCTTTCCTCATTGTCAGAGGAGAACCCTGTAATGAGTTATTAATCAGATGCCTTCCAAGAGGATGTCTGTTTTCCACAAGACGCATTACCACCACCACTCATTGCTCCTAGGCTTATAACATAAATCAAGACTTAGAACAGCCTCAGCAGATAATATAATGTCTTTGCCAGTAGGAAATAGCCTATACTCCAAAGGAACTGCAGAACCCATTTTTTTTTTTTTTAAGATTTTATTTTTTCCTTTTTCTCCCCAAAGCCCCCCAGTACATAGTTGTATATTTCTCGTTGTGGGTTCTTCTAGTTGTGGTATGTGGGACGCTGCCTCAGCGTGGTCTGATGAGCAGTGCCATGTCCGCGCCCAGGATTCGAACCAATGAAACACTGGGCCGCCTGCAGCGGAGCGCGCGAACTTAACCACTCGGCCACGGGGCTAGCCCCTGCAGAACCCATTTAATATGGACTGAGAAGATCCAGGGGAACATATATAGAAATGGATTTTGATGGTGCTAGCCTGGGGAAGGGGTGATTATAAGGCTCAATGGGTAAGAATTTATTGTCGTAAGGATACAGGTAATTCAATATTTTTGCAAGACCACCTGGAGCTAAGGAATCTGGGCTAATATAATGTGCTAACCAGGGTCTGAATGCTCTGTGATAGAGCGGCACATCCTGAGAACTGTTTCAACTTTTGACAGTAATGGTCATCAGTAAGAGGATGAATACCTTCTACTTTTGAGGGTTAATCTATGGATATTTCTCTAGACAAAGATCTCTTCTAGAAGAGCTATTTACTAAACTAATTTTGACATACCCTTTAGGAAATTAGATTTTTTAAAATACCAAATGATTAGAGATAGGCTTGCAGAATAATTTCCATGTTCTCAGTTACTTTCAATGAAAAAGTTCTGGTATGTAAACATCCCAGAGAATTACATAAGTACTGCTCTAATAATGAAAGTGTCTACAATCTCTTCCTGGTCACAATACTAATTAAGTACCTTTCCTAGTACCGAGAAGCTTGGACAAGTATATTTCCATTTTCTTACTGCATCCCTACATAGTCATCTCAAATTATGCACAAGGAAAATGATCAGCTAGCACAGGCTCTAACATAAGATTAGTAAAATTACCCTTGGTGAAACTGGCTGTGCCACAGAACAAAAGTTAGAATATCCTGTGTGTGCTTGTCTACTTGTTATTAGATACTCATTTCTAACCAAGTTACCCAAGAGGGTTCTAAATTACAACACTCAAGAACTCATCTAAGCAAATTTACATGAAGTCCAGTGTTTCCTCCGCCTGTCCCACCCCTGCCCTCCACCAAGAAAGCTCTGGAGGTAGTAGTTAACCAGTTTTGTGTTTTGCTTAGTAGCTTGAGATGAACTCAGACATTTCTCCCATGTTCTGCATAATTCCATGACTGCTACTGGATATTGGTTTCCCCAAGATATTTTTACTGTTATAACCCCAAAATCTGGATAGTCCAAACATGTGGCATTATTTAACATGCCTGATTCTTTCATCCTTGTCTATGTGAATAAATTCAAAAACTCTTCTCTTGAAAAAGAGGATTGAGTTCTTGACCTCATTCATCCCATTAGGTTCCTGGGCTTCTTAGGCAAATTTAGTTCATCCCCTCCAGCTTTCTTTAAATTCTATATATTAATAGATAATCATATAAAATGACAACAAAAAAATCGACCTTATTAGCTATATAATAATTACTGTTTATTGCCTGTCTACCGTGTAACAGTTACTGTGCTAGGATTTTTACAGATAGCTTCCTAACATTGCTATTTCCATTTTACAGAAAGGAAACTGGGACTCAGTCTGGTTAAAATTAACTTGTCAATATCACATAGGCGGTAAGTATCAAAGCTGGGACTGAAACAGAGGCCTTTCTAGCTTTCTAGCTTGAACGGTTTCTACTCGTCACACCACCCTGCACTTTCTGAAAAGATCAACTTGAGGCTTCCCATGAAAATTGTGTTGTACGGAGGGAACGTTATCCTGCACTGGGATCACTCAATGGCTGAGTTTATCTGATGCGATTATACTCTGACATACTAAATTTGGTGGTACCCAGCTAATCAGAAATTTCTTTTCTTCTAGAGTAATAGCAGACAAAATGGCACAATTATTAACTAGTCCAAAGGTGGGAAATACTGCTTGGCTTTCTGTTACTCTTTAGCATGCAAGAAAAGGATTCCTAGTTTAAACTTCTTTTATGAAATCAAGACAACATTTAAGACTAACTTGGTAGTCAAAATGCTAACACCTGTCTATTAGTAATGGAAATAAAGAAACCTGCAATGACGTCTGGGAGAACAAATGCAGTGTTTAATGTTGCTGAGCCTGAGAGAATCTGGCTGAGAAAAAGTTAGCTATATGGAACAATCTCAACTGACACGTCTTAAGTTTTTAATTTAAATGAGAATGTGTAAGATCGAGCATAGGAGCAAGAATGAATCAGAATTATATAGAAGAGCTGTAAAATGCTTTTTGATTTCTGGTAGGAACAGCTCTGATCTTCATATACTGTGTGGAATGATATTAAATATTATCAAGGCAACTTTATTCTAGCTACAGTGTGACGTCATTAAATAAATAAAGATGCAAATTCACACCCAGCTGTTATCTGTCACTACTTTTAGGCTCAATGAACTCATTATCTTTAGCAGTGTTTAGGGTATTATTTTTCTAAAGAGTTTGCCACACTATCAGAAAAAATCTTATTGGAGGAAACCTGATATAATTTTAATGAAATTGCCAGCAAGGGAGGTATCTGTAGCTGCCAAACTTCTGGAAATCTATGTTGTCTTTTTTCCTAATCATAACATCACCTATCAATTAATGAGCATTTACTGAGCTCCTAATCAATGGCCACATTGCTCCAGGTAAAAAATGCAAATACAAAAGAAATAGCAGAACTAGTGCCTGCATTCAGTATTTCTTTTAATTTAAAAGATTTATGAAAGAAGACTGTCATAAAAGCCAAGTATATTCTAAGGCAGAGTTTCTCAAACACTTATAAAAATTATTGAGGACCCCTGAGCCTTTTTTCAATGTAGTTTATGTCTCTCAATATTTACCACATTACAAATTAAAATTTCTAGACATTTAAATTATTTGTTTAAAATAGCCATAATAAACCTATTATATGTTAAGATAAATAACATGCTTTATTAAACAATGCTTTCAAAAATGAAAAACATTAGTAGGAAGAGTAATCTTGTTTTAAATTTTGCAAATCTCATTAATGTCTCGTTTTAAAAAGACAACTGGATTCTCATATCTGCTTCTGTTACAATCTCTCATGTCACGTAGCTTCTGGAATATTTCATGGTACACTCATGACAAAATGAGTGTAAAACAGAGAATAATATTTTAGAATTATTATGAAATAGTTTTGATCTCATAGGCCTCTTGAAAGTGTTTCAGGGACCCCCTAGGTCCCTGGACCACTCTTGGAGAACTCCTGTTCTAAGACTGGAATTAATAACTCAGTATTAGCCATCACTATAAAGTTGAAAAAGGAATGGATTTGGGTGAGATGGTATTTATATTAAACTCTATCCTTGTTACTGAGGTCTGCTCTTTAAAAATCTATATTAAAATATTGACCCAGTATTAGCAGGATGAATACAATTTGAAGGATTATTTTGATTTAGGTAAATTTCATGTTGCTATATATAGGAAGATCCATGTAAACACATAGATGCTTTTTCTATTGTCTATTTAATTAAGTTTTCAGACTCTATTGGCAAAAGGAACTCATTTACATTCTAAGCTTTATGTCGTCCTGTATAATATTGTTTCAATTTTAGAAAGTAGCAATGCTGGTAAAGAAACCAGCCATTCTCATTAAACAGCTCATTTATTGCACCATTTTACTGTATAAGTCTGTTTTTAATATTGGTTCTCTGGGAAAGTTATCTTTTCAGTTAGGTAACACCAACCTTCAGAACTACCTGCCATTTGGAGTTAAACATCAGTTTAGAAGAGAATGAACCTAGCAGACAGAATGGCTTCTTTTGCTGCAAGAATAGCTGATCAAATATCAATCAAGTAGTCTGAAAATTATTCAAAAGAGAAAAATATTAAGAAATGTATTTTTGCTTCACACAAAAAGGTCCATTATACTTTAATAGTGTTAGTAATAAGAAAAGATTGAGGTTGTTTATTTCAGTTATACAGGAGATGTAATATTACAAAATAGTTTTAATCATGGTTAGTTTTGTGAATTACAGAAGAATCAAAAGTCCTAATCGATGACTTCACATTTTTCCACCTGAAATCTACTATTAAGATGACAGATTCCATATTTTGTGCTCTCCAGTTTCCCCTAGGTTTGTTGTTCAGAATTTAAAATGATAAAAGGAAAGATATACCTACGTGGCATTAGGAGAACCAAGAACTGTTGATATTCAAGGAATGCAAAGTCTCAAAAAAATATGAATTATTTTTCTCCCCATATTTCATTTCTACCATTACCAGACTGAGAAAATCCTCGCATCTTGGGAAGCAATGTATTTAGTTCTAAAAACAGGTTTTGCAATGGCTGGGTAAAGGGTTGCTTATTTTGTGGATGGTCCTTCAGTACAAAGAACTGTGTGTTACTAATAGTAACACAAAAGTCCAGCAGGTAATAAAAAACTTATGAATAGAGGAAAGAAAATGGTAGGAGGACTGGAAGATAATCTGCACTTCACGTCAAGTACAAAGGCAGCCCTGTTCAACCGTGGAGTTCAGACCTCAGAATCACATTTGGTGGTACATCTATGGCTTTATCAATACTTGGGTCGGACGTCTTTTTTATCCTGTGTTTGAAATGTTTATGTTAAAAAAGAAAAAACGGTATGTGAGAAATAACCAGCTCTCAGCTGTCTAGAAAGACATCTCCTTTCTTCCTTTTCTTTGAAGTGAAATCCATGGAACACTTGAGAATACGTTACTGTGCAGACTCACCACAAAGCCAGAAATAGGTAGCACTGAGAACGATGATTTTTCTGAGGTTTTATAGTGCAGTTTCAAGAAACCTGAACTTCATTCATTCTGCAGAACGTAGACTACAATTCAAAATCATAGCCACAGTGCAGAGAGTGTTCCCCATTGCACAGGGATTGTGATGATGATGGAAATTTTGCCTTCTGAAAGAAGAAAGATACAAGTTGCGTTACTCACATATGATATAATAAACATATCTGATAGTATAGAAGTCTTATACAATAACTTCAAAAAGTTTTGATAATGGTCACCCTGTTAACATTCACCTATAAAATGTGAAAAATATCTAATTCAGCTGCATTTTTTTTTTTAAGAAGAAGATTAGCCCTGAGCTAACTGCTGCCAATCCTCCTCTTTTTGCTGAGGAAGGCTGGCCCTGAGCTCACATCCATGCCCATCTTCCTCTGCTTTATGTGTGGGACGCCTACCACAGCATGGCTTGCCGAGCAGTGCCATTTCCTCACCCGGGATCCGAACCAGTAAACCCCGGGCCGTTGAAGTAGAATGTGCTCACTTAACCGCTGCGCCACTGGGCCGGCCCCTCAGTTGCATTTTAGCATCCTCATTATGCTAAGAAAGTGGCAAGATATTTTAAGATAAGATTAAAGGAGACAAATGATTATATTTAATCATCGTTTAATCTGAAAGCACTGGTTAGCAAAGCATTGCCAAGTGAATCATTCGTCTTTGACTGCATTTCCATTTTTACTAAACTTTGTAACTTCACATGACTCAAATATCTTGGAATCTGCTTGGATAATTGGTTTTCTCTCTAGTTGCCTGTATTTGGGGCACTGTTTTCCTCTACTTTTACACATTTTAATCTTTTTTTAGCTCTTCTGCCAGTATGGATTGGGTGTTTGTATGTGCGTATATATGTGTGAATATGCACTTTTTTTTGGTAAAAATGGGTTACAAATATATATATATGTATGTATATGTAGCAATAATGTATGTAGCAACTATATATATATATACACACATATATATATTAGAATCAGATATTAAAGGTCTGGAATGATGAAAATGAATCAATTAGTAATAGTTGCACAGATTGCTTAGTTTAATTTACATGGATTTTTTTCCCCTGTGATTTTTGTGATTGTTTTCAATGAGATCTATAACCACTAGTCCAGGGTGACCTTTCTCTCTTTCTCTTTGTGTGGGAGCGGCGGCCTTCCCAGCACACAAAGGCGATGTCAGGCCCTTAGAGTGTGGAATGCTTTGGATAATGGGGGAAACAGTCTAATCAATTTGCTACTGATAGAGTGAAAAGGAGAACCGAGAGGCTGCTTTTGAAGTTTTCTCCTTTGTGAGTCTAGTCACCCGCAGCTGTAGGGTTCCAGCCTGTTTGTTTTAACTTTTATAGGAGGAGCAGTAACTCCAAGTTTGATATTGTGTTTATTTTCTTCTGCCAACTGGAGAGATTCCTACAGCGCAAAGACAAACCTCGGCATGGCATTTTCAGCTCTAAGGCAAATGCTCAGACACCCACATGCCATAAATTAGTGGGCAGGCAAAGGAACACACCTACATGTGCAATTACACAAGATAATATTTATCATACAAAATCAGTGTCCTCTTCATGCTCTCCCTTTCCCATCATTGGGAAAATAATTAATTTTCCCAATACATCATTTCTCTCTCTCTTTTTTTCTTTTTTCTAATCAAGGTGAAATAATGTGCTCTAGATATCCCAAGTAATTTACAGAGCAATTACCGCCTTCTTACCCTCATTTTCCCTCCATGTCTTTGTGCAGCTCCAGTGGGCTGTAAAGCTATAGAGGCCCTAAAAAAATGGAATCTAACTCATGAGCTCACAAGGAAGCTATGGCTCCTCGCTGTGTGAAGAGCTGACCCGGAAGCACTTCGGCAGGGTTTCATTTCTCCTACCTCCAGAAAGTGAACTATCTTCCTTTAAGGGAGAGGGTTTTACAATTATGTTTTCCCCCTTCTTAGGGATTTAAAAAATTATTGCTCTATATTAGTTTTTTATATAATAAAAAGATATCTACCAACATTAAAAAAGGTATTTACACATTATCAAATAATATGTTTAAACTTCATTTTTTACCATCTTTATATAAATTTAAGCATTTTCTTACTTACCATGATTTATTAGCAAATTAATTGAAAGATCACGTTATATTACATTTGAGTTTAAAATTTACCGTATATTAAAATGTAGACTGAATTTAAACATGTTAGTGTATGAAAATTCACAAATTACCTCAATGAGGTAATGTTTGTAATTCTTACATTCTGCATTTAATAAATTGGTTTATTTTTACAATTTCTTGATTTTATTTCTAAAAGAAAAGAAAGGAGAAATTTTCAGGCTACTTACAAACAGCAAGTACTGACAAATAGTACATTCTGAGTGAAGACAGAATATTTTTCCAATAAATGAAAATCTAAAATGAAATTAATGCTCTTTGTTCTCCTCTTTTTAAATTGTTCCTGAAGCACAAGAAATAGCTAAATAAGAAATAAGCTATATAAAAATTAGTCAGATGAATGCGAATTGTTGATCTGGTAGAAAGAATTAGGAGACAAATTTGAAAAATTATTATCTTTTTTTTTCACCCCCATGGTAGTATTTCAATATCAATGTTTCATATGTCTGCAAGCAATGGTCTACTCTGGGGAGAAATTTTAACAATATGTGCCTTAGATTAAGAAGAACTGAAAACTCAGTATTGTTCTAAATCACAGTGGGAGCCAACGTGTTGGAGGCCTGAGTCAGAAGCAAATCATTGGGCATCTTCTAGGCCTTCTACACTTTTAATCCAGAGCCACTCAGAGGCTCTCAAACTGAGCGATTTTAAAGAAAGGACGAAATTGAATAATTTAAGTTGATTTTTTTTTTTAACGGAGAACCCAATAGATGTGAATCCTTCCCATAGAGTCTTTTTTTTTTTTGTAAGATTTTGTGTTTTCTTTTTTCTCCCCAAAGCCCCCCGAACATAGTTGTACATTCTTAGTTGTGGGTCCTTCTAGCTGTGGCATGTGGGACACCGACTCAGCGTGGTTTGATGAGCAGTGCCATGTCCGCGCCCAGGATTCGAACCAATGAAACACTGGACCGCCTGCAGCAGAGCGTGCAAACTCAACCACTCAGCCATGGGGCCAGCCCCCTTCCTATATAGTCTTAGTCTTAAAGTTCTGGATCATCTTTCTAACTCAGAAAGAGCAAGGAGGAATTATGCTACATCTATGAGTAAATGTCTCACCCAAATTTTGTCTTGCCTTTTAAAAGCTGTGGTTTGGATAAAAGAGCAGAGTTTTCTTGCTTGCAAGAAATGGATACATGTTACTGACATTTTGTTTTTCTGATTATGCAAGTAACCTCTTTCATTGTGGAAACTTTGAAAAATCACAACAAACAAACAAAAATCACAATTTTGCCTATTCTCATTACCCAGGGAAAATCACTATTTTAATTTTGATGTCCCTGTATTTATTCATCAATTAATCATCTATTATCTAATAATAGTTCAATAAAAATTTGGATTTTAATATAAATATGGTATTGTAATGTGATTTATTTCCATACGAACACTTCCCCAAGTGATTAGTATTAATCTACATGATGACTTTGTATGAGTTTTTTCAGATATATTATTTCACTATGTGAATGTACCGTGATTTTTATAAGCTGCTTAATGTTGAATATTTAGGTAGTTTTATTTGTATTGCTTTCATAAATAAATCTGTTTACAGATAATGTTTATGTTTATGACTAAAGACTTACATAGTCTTCTCATTATTTGTTGTGGGAACGTCTTAAAAAAATCTTAAAGATTTTTTCATAAGTGTTGCCATTTATTCATTCATCAGAAATATTTTTTGAGTGCGTCCTATGAGACTAGGAGCCATTCTGGGCCTTTGGTGATATAGCTGTGGAGAAAACAGATGATAATCTATGCACTCGTAATTGTGTTTATTCTTGTGGGGAAGACAGATAATAAGATAGGAAAGTAAAATATGCAAGAGCCAAGGAGAAAATTAAAGCAGAAGAGGTAGATGTGTGGAGGGCAGAGGCAGAGGGGTGAGGGGTGCGGTTTTAAATGGGTCAACTAGAGGAAGCTTTGCTCTTTGCTTCAAGAAGAGGATATTTGGGTAAAAAGCTAAAGAAAGGGGAAATATTTGTGGGGGAAAAGCCTTTCTGCCACAGTAACCAGCAAGTTCAAAATGCCTCAGCCAAGAATGTGCCTAGTCTCTGGAAGGCACTGAGAAGAGGCCAGTATGGGTGGAACGAAGGAGGAGGCAAGTAATAAGATATGAATAGAAGAAATGGGCTAGATTATGTAGGGTCCTCTGGGTTATGCTAAGGATGTGGCTTATACTTTGAATCAGATGGAATGCCATGGGGGATTTGAGCAGAGGAGTGACATTGTCTGACCTAGCGTTCTGACTCCTATGTTAAGACTATAATTATTTTGGGTAAGAGCAGAAGCAAGGAGTCCAGTTGGGAGACTATGGCAATACCATAGAAAGAAATAATGTCAGTCAAACTCAAGGAATAGCTGTGAAGTTGACAATAAGTGGTCAGATCCTGAAGATAGACCTGCAAGTATTTACTGAAAGGTTGAAAATCATGAGTGAGAGAAACAAAATAATCAAAGATGACTTGAAGATTTTTTGTATTGAGCGACTAGAAGTATGCAGTACTAATAACTAGATGAGACAGACAGTAAGGAGCAGATCTGAGGAAGAACAACAGGACCTAAATGTTGGACTTCAGTTGGAAATTAGAAATGTTGAGTAGGCAGTAGGAGTGAGACTTGAAAGTCGGGCACAGAGAAATGCTTTTGGGAATCATCAGCATTGCATCGGTCAGTTATTGCTGTGTAAGAAATGATCACAGAATCTGAGTAGAATACAACAATAAGATGTTTATTTCCACATGTCTGCTAGTTGACTTGGGGCTGGCTCATCTAGGTGGAGATTCTCTGGGCAACTCTGCTTAAGCTAAGGGTCAGGCTGGACTTTGCTCCTCACTATGGGTTGGATTTTGGCCTTCTCCACATGTGTTCATTCTGCGGCTCAGAATTAAGGGGCAGCAGCTACCCCCTGTTATGATGATAGCAGAGGCATAGGAGGGAATCTCCACTGCTCAAGAATATGTCTAATATCATCCTATTGGCTAAACAAAATGACAAGGCCAACCCCAAAGTCAAGAAGTTAGGGAGTTTCATTCTACTTCTTGTGGGATAAAGGACAAAGTTACGTAGCAAAGGCTGTGGATACAGAGAGAAGTGAAATATAAGGACAATAATTCATTCTACTGTGGGCATATACATCATATTTGAAGCCTTGAGTCTGGATGAGATCCAAAATGATGGCACCAATTTACTCTCATTACCCATATGTGAGAGTTTCTGTTTCCTTTGTTCTGGCCAGCTTTGCATTATTGTTTTAAAGTGGATTTGCCAATGTAAGCAACGAAAAATAACGCTTTCTTGTTTTAACTACAATAATTGTACTTCTAAGCCAAGCTTAGAATATAGGAAGGCTTGGAGTCAGTGTATGATTTTGATTTTCCAGTAAGATTTTCTTTCAATGGCCTATTACGCTTTGGTCTAGTGACCAGGAAGAAAAGATTCCCAGTAGACGTTCTTCCCTTTTATACATTTAACCCTTTTTACCCTTTTATAATTGCTAAAATGGGATGAAAATGAATTTCAAATTAGTGTGGCTTATAAATCTAATCCAGCACCTACCGTTAACCTCTCTTAATCACTATTAATTTATCAGAAGAGATTTCTTGTTGGGGAGAACCAAAGGAAACAATAATATATATATTTTTTGACTAACAAAACCCATTGAATTTTTGACTCACACATGCAGTGTTGACAATATGATAAATGGTAAAGCTGCCACAGAAAAACTTATAATGCTTCACTGCAGATGGGGGACCCTGCTATTTTAAAGTCACTATTGTGAGAAAGTGACCCGTGTGGCTGTCTGTGGCCAAAGGTTCGCATATGCCTGTTGGTTCTCAGCAAAGGGCATTGTGCCCTATTTACAATGCACACAATCTGTTCAAGTCTTTTGAAATTCATTATATGTAGGCTGCGTATATTTTCAGTGAGTTGAAAACATCCTTAAGATTTCTGAGGTATGGTAAAATTTCATATTTTTAGTGACCGGCATATTTATCTTAGAAAAGGAATTCTAATATTAGGATCTTGAACATTGTTCACATGGAAATTGTAGGTGAGTTCAGCAGTGGTCTTGAGACAAGCACGTGGCTGAGCAGTGAGGGAGTGAGGGCTAGCCTCTCAATGGGAGGGAAACCTTTCATTTTCAACAATGGCACTGGGAAACTGTGTTTTCCTCTTGCACGTGATAAAGAGCACAGTACTGCGTACTTTTAGTGTAAAAATAGAAAATCCGTTAAGAAATAAAAACACTGTTGATTGCATTGCTTGAGAAAAATATTCATCTATTCATTCACAGTAGGTTTGTTCTCTCAGAACAAGACTTTTTTGCATTACCTTAAATTTGATCCAAAAAAATTGTGTTGGACTCTAATTAACTGAATCATAGTGAATGGAATTTTGCATTTAATAAGCAATAGTTTTATGATTTTGTGTGCCCTGTTTTGATATCAAGCATATTTGACCACAATATACATGCTATATATGACTATTTTGTTGTCTTTTCATACTCAGATGCGTAGCTTCTCTTTTTCCTAGTAAATGCCAAATACACTTAGTGCTCAAAGCATGTTTTTGAAAATAATTAAGCAGGTGCTGGGTCATTATTTGGCTTGGGGAGGTCAGCAGGGGAAAGTCAAACACAGCTGGATTCAAAAGGGGTCCCGATCTCTCTTGGGAGAAACTTCTTCCAACCAAGGCAAAGAGCAAAGCCTTTATGTGCATATGAAACAAAAAACTGAAAGTTGTAGTTTATTTAGGCTGTGTTAATATAAAATAAATAATTCAGACCAAATAAAAGCTATTTTAAGGGCATGCACTTTCTAATATCACTGGATTTAGCTATTGCCTAATTAACTAAATATGTCCTCTTTGCAGTGGTTTTATTATCCAGACTACCTAAGATGATTATACTGTCTAAAACGTGAAGCACATATAAAGGAAATGGTCTTCAATTTTGCTAGTTTAGCTGCAGCCTGGTGGTACTGTAAATAGATAGTGAGAATGAATTTTATACATGCATTTTTCTGGCACCTGGCTCTTATTTTTAGGGCTTATATAAGAGGAAACAGTATAACAGCAATAAATGTGTAGTTTTAAGTTATATACTAATTCCCAAAGCCGCTTTGACATCAAAGATCATTATTTCTATAAATGTTTTAAATATTTTCAAATGTCATTTTTGAAAGTCTAAGTAACAATTTCATTGAAAATTTCCAAATGCATAATTTGTATTAGGGATATACAGGATGGGTAGGTAAAAAAAATACATGTAATAAACTAAGTATATATATTTAGGTTTTTTTTAACAGCCTAAAGAGAACATTTGTGTGTGTGTGTGTGTGTGCATTTGCAGAAGAGTCCCTGTATGAAAGAGAGAGAAACAACTATTTATTAATAAGTTTATGGTAGCTATTGTATTGAACACTAGGAATATGCTGATCAAAAAATTTAAAATAAAAAAACAGACCTTGCGTTGATGTCACACATTTCTCTTTACCGAGATACTGTAAAATTAATGAACGCTTAGTTCTGATTTGTGTGAAGGTCTCTATGTAGTTAAAATTCTTCCTTTTACATTAATCATAATCTAAAACGTATGATTTTGTTTTGATATATCTTCAAATTTTAGAGCCATATCATCACAGTATATATTCTCTGATATGGCTTGGAAGAGAGAATGGCATTTTGATGTGATCAGTTGAGGCAATTAATTCATTTTTACCAAACTTCATTGACTCAGATACTCTCTTGGCCTGAATAAATCTGAGGATTAAGCTTTACTGTTAAAACTACAACATGCCAGTGAAGGGTATCTCAAACAGGATTTCATTATCTAAATGTTAAATGAACTTTTTTTCTCCATTTGTTTCTGTGAGGGGTTGGGGTAAGAAGTTCTCACAGCTGCCAGACAAAGAATGACTCTATTTAAAGGGTGGTTGGAAGCACAAATGTTGATTATCTGAATGAAAGAATTTAATTAAGTTTCCTAAAGAACAGGATACTACTGACATCACTGATTGGCAAAACGAAACAGGGAAATACAGTATTTAACGTTATGATATTTTTCACTTAATGATGCCAGTATTAGATCTTGGCTGGTGTCCTAGAATAGGCACAATGGCTTGGCAACAAATTAATTATTTTGCAATTGCAGATGTGGAGCTTTGGAGTGTGAAGTTTTCTTTGCCAAGATGTTTTTGGGAAAAGAACCAAAGTAATCATTGAATTTCCTCATCTACGCGCATATCCTTGTTTATGAATATGGTTAAAATTCTCGACGTCAGACGGTCACAATCTCATAAACAACATACAATTAACCTCCAAAAGTGGTTCTTTAACACAACAGACTGAGGACAAAAAAACCTAACGGGCCTGGGTCACAGTCCATAAAAATAGCTTAAAATTTGCATATAATATCTTCAAACAGTTCATATTTTGATAAAGAAGATTGTGCCTATTTGCCCTTGATCATTATTATTTTAATGAGGATATTTAAGGTCATACTAACTTTCACTGCAACTGAAAATTGTGCTGGTGGTCAATGTTAATGGGAGTTGTATGTCACATCATTCTTACTTAACCATAAAACCCCACATCGGTGGGTAAGATACCTCAACATTAAAGTCATCATTATAAATAACATTGATAGCAGCATTAGGTCTTGGGTATAAAATGATACTTAACACAGTGATTGTTATCAATATATATCCCTGTAGTCAGTTTAGCACTTAGATATGGCTCTAGATGAGAAAAATACGAAGTTGGCCACGGTTTTGAGAGTCAAATTTCTTTTTTTGTAATACACCCTGAAAACATCAATCATAACGAAGATCTATACATTCGTCTTTGTCTGTGTGGGTCAGTGTGCACAGAAATAGGTCATACTCTATTCTTATTAACCACGTAAGTGATCAGGCAACAGATTCTAATACTGGCTCTACCACTTGTGGTGTAATGTCAAACAAGTAAAATAACTTATCTGAGCCTAAATTTCCTAATATGATAAAAACAGATAATATGAAGATCTACCTTAAAAGATTGTTGAAAGTTTTTTTTAAAAATTTTATTTATTTATTTATTTATTTTTTGAGGACGATTAGCCCTGAGCTAACTACTGCCAATCCTCCTATTTTTACTGAGGAAGACTGGCCCTGAGCTAACATCCATACCCATCTTCCTCTAGTTTACACGTGAGACACCCACCACAGCGGTGCCATGTCCGCACCCAGGATCCGAACCAGTGAACCCTGGGCTGCCAAGAAGCGGAACGTGCGAACTTAACTGTTGCACCACTGGGCCAGCCCCTGAAAGTTTTAACTAGAACAATATGTGTAAAGCATTCCCAGAACAAAGTTTACATTTTATACATGTTAGCTATATAGTTTTATATGACATATTTCTATATTCACAAATGTATGTATATACATTTCATATAAATATAACCATATATGCATAGTTATATATGTATACATTGTCTAAATATATAACAAATATGAATGTGTATCCAAATTTTTTAGATCTTCTGTTTATTGAAGAAAGCATGTACCAAACAAGTAGAATGTGCACCAAGTACATGGATCTTTGCTTAGCTACATCCGGCTACCCAGTCCCACAACCCTCTTCATTTAATACATGTGGCCATTTACCTAATATTATAAATTCAATGAGAGGTTTTTGGAAATTCTTTGAAACCATCCTATTTTGACTCCTGCTGGGTCTGCCTTTAAATGGAACTATAAATAGTAGAAAAGAATCTATAAAGACAAATAATAATACAGGATTAATATTGCCCTTTCCTGTAGGTGTATGGACTACATATCCTCTAATAACGTAATGTTGGCAGGAACAAATGGATAATTTCTTTGCGAGCTTCTCCAGAACTCTAACAAAGAATTGTTGTTTTATCTTCCTTTCATATGAGAGATACATGTATGATTTTTTGGTCTTTAATGATTTATACAATCTTATTTAAAAATGATTTTGGATTTACTTGCTACCTTCCAAAGTGTAACTGTGGACTTAATTGTAGTTGTCCCCAAATCTAGTTCTGTGGGGTGTAAGGTCAACATTCATTTTAATTATTGCTCAAATATCACAGTTACTAAAATGTTTCTTTGTACTATTTCTAACGTTTATCTCCTATATTCTTTCTAAATAAAGCTATTGTCAAGAATTTATTTTCTCATGGATATCCAAAATTATATACCCTCACACTTTTACCAGAAAAACAAAATCGCTATGTTTTGTTGTCTTAATGATCTTCCCAATCAATTCTCTATTGACGTAATGAATTTGGGCCTTAATGGTGATTTTTACATTGGGATTAAATAAATTGGAATAGTAATGACCTGAAATTCCTAGAAGCATTTTGAGAAGATTTTGTAAAAGAGGTAATCTCAATCAGAATTTGTAAAATGAGATTATATGGATATTTTAAATTTAGTTAACATATTATTATAGCATTTGGGAAGAAAATCTACCTCTGTGTTAATACTAAGAATCCTTTGGTTTGATTTTAAAATTGACCATTGTTCTGAATTTAACCTCAGGGATATTGTGACACCAACCTAAAAATAAAAATGATGTGAAAATATCACCCCCTTGAAGCTGAGCCAGTGTAAGTTATGACTTTCATGTTTTCTGCTCTTCACTTGCTTATGGTTCCTGGAAATTGTTTAAGATATCTCCAGAACATTTTCATATGTAAAGTCCATTTTTTTTTTTTTTAGAATGAGAAGGAATAAACTAAGCTTCTTTTTCTTACTTTATGTCCAGAACCAATAAACATAATTCAAGTAACGCCTAACTTGACTATATAAAAAAGCTTTTATTTATTGATTATAAATGAGAAGGAATCCATTGTGAAGCTGAAATGCATTGTGTAACTTGTCAGAGCAACTTTACATTCTTGGCTTCTAACATCATTGCCTGTTCAGACTGTTATGTGATGAGACCATCAGTGGTTCCAAAATACTTCATGTTAAGCCCTAAGGCTCTTTGAAACAGTGATAACCTGGGATGTGTTCTGAATCAGAATCTCCTGAGGCCAGCCTTAGGATTTCTTTGAATAATTCTTTCTTTGGTCTTTAATGTCTAGATCCACCAAATGACCTTTGGTTTTTGATCCCTACAAGTGGAATCTTATCAAGAGTTATTCTGGGTTAGGAAACAGGAGATGGAGCAAGGGAGCCGTTTGCTCTGGCTGCCAGGACATCTTGAGGAGATGCTGTTACATCTGGTTGTGTTTAATGTTTTTGTTATTGATATGGAAGAGCTGTTTAAAAGTGCATTAAATTAATCTCATGGGAGATACTGCAGACTACAAAGGCATATGAAAAACACAGTACAAACAGGATAACAGGAAGGAAAGTATATTTTCCTTGGACTATAATTCCCAGCCTAATTTTTTTTTACTGGAAAAGAGAAACACAGACCCTCCCTTCCCAAAACTCCTCTGCCCCCAACCACCACAGCATATACAACTATCAATTCCAATTGAAAAATAAGATACTGGCAATTTATACAGATTTAATGTACTCTTCACAATAAAGCAAAAAGGAGATGATATTGGGATCATATTAAAATGAGAAAGTTGAAGCAAGTAATTTATCCAAGTACAATAGCCAGTAAGTGGCAAAATCTAAACTTGAACTCAGGGCTATCAGACATCAAAGCCATGCATGTTCCATTTCCCCGGACTGCTTTGCTCCCCCAAAATATAGAATTTAGAGCAACTAAATCTAATTAGATTTTACTGGTGAAAGACACAAAAAGTGTTTTAGAACTAACTACTTCTTTCTGCTTTATAAAATCCTAATCAGAACTTGTCTGGGCTATTATATTTTCTTAATACTTCTAAAAGCTAGAAATATTATGATGCTCGTGTTACTGAACAAAGTTGGGGTTCTCTTGCCTGATGTGCATAAAAGAAGCCAATTATTATGGCATCAGCTATTGGGAAAAGAAATCAGCTTTATTTTGTGGGATCAATCTGCGAAGAGGCAGGGCATATGCTCTCAGATCTGTCTCCCTGATCCATGGCTTGGGCCACAATTTATGGGATGAAGGGGAGAATGGTCTGAAGTGTGGAGATAGATGATTGGAGGTAAGGAGAAGTGAGGTAATTGATGATCTGCACAAATGTAGTAAAGCTTCGTGCCTCTACATAGGACGCATGTTCACAAAATGGTGGTGTTACTATGATCTGAGGGTACAGTCTTTAGCTCCTTGACATCAAAAAGGCCACTTACTGAGCATTTGCACAGGCTCAGTTGATGGGTTGCTGGTCTCAACTGGCCTGAACTGGACAAGGGGTCTCAGTTCCTGACAAACCATTCTTAATTACTCTGTTGATAAGATGGGGTCAGTTGAACTGGTCCTGGAGGGCCCAAGGTTATACTTGATTTTCCCAAGCTAATAAAATGGTAATTGGCAGATGATATACAAGGAAAATATACAGCATAACATCTAAAGAAATATTAACATAACTTGAACTTTTTAAACTAATGATTTGTGTAATCATTGGTTTATATCCAAAACATCTTAAAAGAATGAAAGTATAGGAGGCCACCCGGGTGCAGTAGTTAAGCTCACATGCTCTGCTCATTGGCACGGGGTTTGCTGGTTCAGATCCTAGGCACGGACCTACACACCACTTATCAAGCCATGCTGTGGCAGGCGTCCTACATATAAAATAGAAGAAGATGGGCACAGATGTTAGCTCAGGGCCAATCTTCTTCAGCAAAAAGAGGAGGATTGGCAGCAGATGTTAGCTCAGGGGTGGTCTTCCTCAGACCAAAAAAAATGAATGAAAGTATATATATATATATATATTTTTTTTTAAGGACTTCATTTTTTTCCCTTTTCTCCCCAAAGCCCCCCAGCACATAGCCACATACTCTTCGATGCGGGTCCCTCCAGTTGTGGCACACAGGATGCCACCTCAGCGTGGCCCAATGAGCAGTGCCATGTCCGCACCCAGGATTCGAACCAACGAAACACTGGGCCACCTGCAGCGGAGCGCGCGAACCCAACCACTCAGCCACGGGGCCAGCCCCAAAAGTATATATTTTTTAAAGTCAAAGTTAGTAAGAAGATTATAGGCAGGAAATAATGAATATAGGAGCAATCTTACCATCTATTTGCATTAATATCATATTGTAAATTATCTAAAAATTTTAAAAGGCAATATAGCATGATGGTTAAAAGAGTGAGGTTTAGAGTCAGACTGCCTGTGATTAAATAACTTACCAACTTTAGGCAAGTTATATTATTTCTTATAGCCTTGTGTTTTTGTTGTTGTTGTTTTCATCTGTAACATGGACATAACAATTACCAATAACCAATATGGTATGGTATGCATAATATGAGTTAATGCATGTAAATTATTTTGAACCAGTACCCAGCATAAGTCAGCTGGGTTATAACATTAAGTGCTAATTATTATTATTAGCTATACACGTATATTCCAAAATTTGTGAGATATTACTATATTCAAAATTAGATTTGATAAATTCCAAATGTATTTTTCTTGACTAAACTTCTATCAATCGTGTTACTACAAACCCATGGTACCATCTGTATGTTTAAGAGGAACTGGGATCAGTTAGTGCTAAGAGAAAAGTAAGCCTAGCCAAGCCAGGATACTATGTCCAGAGTCATATAGCAAAACGCATATCCCCAGGAGGGAACTGACTTTAAAAGTAATCCCTCTTGGGGAGATAAATATTTATTGGCCAAAAGATGTTGCCTTTGCCGTCAATTATTTTTGAGCTATTATTTCTGAATTTGCCAGTGGTATTTATAAATATATCCTCAATGAGTCAGTAATTGAAGATCTTCATAGTCTGAACAAAAATTCAATTTGAGAAAACAGACATCTGGAGTCATGCTTGATGAGTAAGGTGGTTGATCAAGACTGGGTTTAAGTAAAGTGATGAGACTGGTTTCTGTGAGTGACTCATCAATGGTTCTGAGAACAATACTCACATTTGGGGTGAAGCAGCAATTCATACATGCTGAGAACTTTGCCAGAGACTTTGCATGCTGACTCTCACAGATGCCCATGGTGATTTTGGGGTCGAAACACATTTTTTTTTTTACACTGATTGCTTTGAATTATTGGCAGAAAATCAGTGTCTACTAACTTTAAATCGTATGCTATTATCTTTGATGACTGGATTTTTGACATATACCGGAGAAGAGCAGGAGCTGAGTGATGCTGTCTCTGCAAACACAGATGTCTGCTGCTGACGAGGCGCGGAGGCTTTTCATTTATCCACATGTTTGTGGCTGCCTTGCCAAAGGGACAATGTTGAGATGGAATAGTATGAAAAGAAAGGCAAGCATCATTCCAGGGAGGCTGGAAAGAATTTTGCATGATAAAAATCAGTTTCCCTGGTCCCTGGATAGAACTATTGTAATGGATCCTTGAGGCACACATGGCTGGAAGGTTTTTTAGATTTGACCTCCCTTAACTATGTGACATTCTCCATAAGGACACATTGTCTCTTGGCCACCTTCATGCTTGACTTGACCTCTTTCAATCTCTAGACAATGAAGTCATGGATGCTTCTTTATGTAGTTTTGCTAAATGAATGAATTCCAATTTAATTCTTAAAAGATATAACTACAGTTATAAAATAAAATACAGGCTAAAAATAGCCCCAACTGTTAAGAAACATACTTGGAAAAACCAAGTGATGTTTTATTGCTTTATTTTTGTTGTGCTGATTTGCCTTTTGTGACTGTTTGTAATTACCCTTCCAGTGACCTTTTTCATTGTCACTCCAATTATAGTCACTGTTTTCATGGGAATTAGGTAAAAGAAGTCAGACTGCTGTAAGTGAGGCACTTCTTCAACCCTATTAATTGGCAGACGGGTGAGGTGAAGTCTTTTTGCCACCTGCTGAGGAGCAGTTGAGAGGCCCTGCCTCAGTCACCCCAAATGCCACTGTTGTCCGCAGGCTCTCAGGCAGCAATTGTAAATGAGATTCCTTTGTGGCCTCCTTCTTTAAAGCCTGGACAAATCTTTATGTGAAGCACCATAATTCTTTTTGTCTGGCCCCTGGGATCAAAGTCTCCTTCTAAACTAGTATTTCTACAGCCAGAATCAAGCTGGCTTTTTCTCCTTAGAAAATATGTTTATTTCCATATAAAAAAGATGATCTCAGTTCCCTACAGATGATTTAGAATAAATCTACCAATCATTTACATATATATTACATCAGCGGCTGTTTGCCTTGATAAGAAATAAAGAATCTTGGCTTCAAATGGCTTTCTTCCATATAATGCTTGATTGCGTATACGTTTCTTCCTCCATACAGAAAGTCTAATGGAAGCAAAGAAAAACCCGAACTCATGCTTATTATTATTATTTGCTTCTTTGGAGAGTTTTCTCTATCACTTGCTTTTCAGTAGGGTACTTTCCACACACTGAACTCAGGAGTTTAGTACCCATTTGTGTTAGGGAAGCCTCCTTCAACGATGTTTGTGCTAGTAGAAATTTCATGTGAAAAGAAAACATTACCTAAAGTAAGTAATGTTTGAACAGCTTTTGTTTCTTAACAAAAACCATAAAATTGGGTCAGTACGTGGAGGGATGTTTATCACTTTTTTAGTAGTGATGCTAGAGTTTGTTATTTGAGAGGTAGGCCTAGTGGGAACCACAGCTGTTGAAGTTTATGAATATTTGTTTTCCCTGTTGGATTGAGTCCACAGTGCCAGGGAGAACGAATTTTAGCTAAGCTGCATTGGCTTCCAAGGAAGCCTTTTGGAATTATAAAGATAGCAAGGGCTTGGGAGCCCACCTTGTAGATTTTAAATGCTATTTCTACCACTTACCTATTGTACAACCTTGGGCAAATTACAAATGCCTTAAAACTCAGTTTCCTCAAACAAACAACCCAATTCTAAAGTGGGCTGAGGACTGTGGTAGACATTTCACCTAAAGAAGATATATGGATAACCAATAAGCACATGAAAAAATGTTCAATATCACTAGTCTTTGGGGGAATGCAAATCAAAACCATAATGAAATATCAATTCACATCCATGAGGAAGGCTATTATTAAAGAAAAAAAAAGGAAAATGACAAGTGTGGTGAGGATGTGGAGAAATTAGAACACTGTGCATTGCTTGTAGGATTATAAAATGGTGCAGTGTAGAAAACAGTTGGGCTCAAAAAGTTAAACATAGAGTTACCATATGACCCATGAGTTCCACTTCTATGTTATACCCAAAAGAACTGAAAGCAGGGCCTTAAATAGATACAGTACTTCAATGTTCATAACGGCGTTGTTCACAATGATCAAAAGATAGAAACAACTCAAACGTCCATCTACAGGTAAATGAATAAACAAAATGTGGTATATACATACAATGGAATATTATTCAACCTTAAAAAGAATGAAATTCTGATACATGCTACAACATGGATGAACTTCGAGAGCTATGCTAGGTGACATAAGCCAGACACAAAAGGACAAATATTGTATGATTCCACTTAGATTAGTCACCTAGAATAGGCAAATTCATAGACATAGAAAGTAGAACAGAGGTTACTTTGGGAGTACTTCTGGGAGAAGGGAGAAAAGGGAAGTTATTGTTTAATGAGTACAGAGTTTCTTTTTTGGAACGATGAAAAAGTGCTGAGAATAGATAGTGGTAGTGGTTGCCAAACATTGTAAATGTACTTAATGCCGTTGAATTATACACTTAAAAATGGTCGATGATAAATTTCGTATTATGTATTTTGCCACAATTAAAAAAAAACCCTTAGTTTCCTTCTCAATAAAATTAGAATTCACCTCTCATATGTTTGTTTGATATTTAAATTACATAGAGAACAAAAATTTTTATAGTGCCCAGACATGGTGCCAGACATCTGTTAGTTCATGGACATTATCCGTCACCCATACTCTTTGTTGTTGTTTTTGTTTTTATTTTTTTCCAGCTTTATTGAGGTATAATTCACATACAACACTGTATAAATTTAAGGTGTACAGCATGATGACTTGACTGACATATATTGTGAAATGATTACCACAATAAGTTTAGTTAATACCCATTGTCTCATATAGATACAAGAAAAATTTTGTTCTTGTGATGAGAACTCTTAGTATTTACTCTCCTAATGGCTTTTAGATACACCCTACAGCAGTGTTCACTATAGTCATCATGTTGTACATTACATCCTCAGTACTTAATTATGTGTCTTATACCTGGAAGTTTGCACCTTTTGATAGCCTCCATCCACTTCTCCCGCCCTCTACTCCCCCGCTCCCACCTCTGGTAACCACAAATCTAATCTTTTCCTGGGTGTGTGGTTTTTTTATTTTATAGATTACACATAAAAGTGAGCTCGTACAATATATCTTTCTCTGACTTATTTCACTTAGCATAATGACTTCAAGGTCCATCCATGTTGTTATAAACAGTAGGATGTCCTTATTTTTTTTTTTCTTCAAGGAAGATTAACCCTGAGCTAACTTCTACCAATCCTCATCTTTTTTCTGAGGAAGACTGGCCTTGAGCTAACATTCGTGCCCATCTTCCTCTACTTTATATGTGAGTTGCCTACCACAGCATGGCTTGCCACATGGTGCCATGTCCACATCCGCGATATTAACCAGCAAACCCTGGGCCACCAAAGCAGAATGTGCGCACTTAACTGCTGTGCCCCCAGGCCGGCCCCAGGATGTCCTTATTTTTATGGTGGAATAATATTCCATTGTGTGTGTACACACACGTATATATGTACACACACACTCACACCACATTTTCTTTATCCATTCATCTATCGACGGACACTTAGATTGGTTCCATGTCTTGGCTATTGCACATAATGCTGCAATGAACATGGGAGTGTGGATATCACTCTGACATCGTGTTTTTGTTTCCTTTGCATATGCTCCTAGAAGTAGAATTGCTGGCTCATGTGGAAGTTCCATTTTTAATTTTTTGAGGCGCCTCCATACTATTTTCCAATGTGGCTACTCCAATTTACCATCCCACCAACAGTTTCCTTTTCTCCATATCCTTGCCAACATTTATCTCACATCCTTTATCTTTTTGATGCTGGCCACTCTAAGACATGAGGTGATATCTCATTGTGGTTTGGATTTGTGTTTCCCTAATGATTTGTGAGATTGAGCACCTTTTCATGTACTTGTTTGTCATTCGTATATCTTCTTTGGAAAAATGTCTATTTAGGTCCTTTGCCCATTTTTTTAAATTGGATTATTTGGGTTCCTTTGCTATTGAATTGAATGAGTTCTTTATATATTTTGGATATTAACCTCTTATCAGACATATGATTTGCAAATGTTCTTTTCCATTCTGTAGGTTTTTTCCTTGTGTTGATTGTTTCTTTTACTGTGCAGGATTGTTTTAGTTTGCTGTAGTTCCGCTTATTTTTTATTTTGTTGCTTGTGCTTTTGGTGTCATATCCAAAAATTATTACCAAGACTCATGTCAAGAAGCTTTTTTCCCATGTTTTCTTTGAGGAGTTTTAAGGTTTCCGGTCTTACATATACATCTTTAATCCATTTTAAGTTAATTTCTGTGAATGGTGTATGATAGAGGTCTAGTTTTATTCTTTTACATGTGAATATCCAATTTTCCCGACATCATTTATTGAGGAGTCTGTTTTTTCTCCCTTGAGGTCTCTTGGCTCCTTTGTCAAATATTAGTTGACCATGTATGTATGGATTTATTTCTGGGCTCTCAATTCTGTTCCATTGTTCTATGTATCTGTTTTTATGCCGATACCATACTGTTTTGATTAGGATGACTGTACAATATCGCCGGAAGTCAGGAAGTGTGATGCCTCTTGTTTTGTTCTTTCTCAGAATTGCTTTAGCTATTCAGGATCTTCTGTCTTTCCATATAAATTTGAGGACTGTTTTTTCTACTTCTGTGAAAAATGCCATTGGATGCTTGATAGAGATTGCACTGAATTTATAGATGTCTTTGTGTAGTTTGGGCATTTTAACGATATTAATTCTTCCAGTCTATGAAAGTGAGATACTTTTCCATTTATTTCTGTCTCCTTTTCTTTCTTTCATCAGTGTCTTATAGTTTTCAGAGTAGAGATCTTTCACCTCCTTTTTTAAATTTATTCCTAAGTATTTTAGTCTTTTTGATGTTATTGTAAATGGTTTTTATTTGCTTTTTTCAGATAATTTGTTGTTAGTGTATAGTTATGCTACTGATTTTTCTATGTTAGTTTTGTATTCTGCAACTTCACTGAATTTGTTGCTTAGATCTAACAGTTTTTTGGTGGAGTCTTTAGAATTTTCTATCTATAAAACCATATATGCAAATAGAGACAATTTTACTGCTTTCTTTCCAATTCTGATGTCTTATTTCTTTTTCTTGCCTGATTTCTCTGGCTATGACTTTCAGTACTATGTTGAATAGGAGTGGTAAGGGTGGGTATCCTTGTCTTGATCTTAGAGAAAAAGTTTTCAACCTTTCACCATTGAGTATGATGTTAGCTGTGGGCTTGTCATATATGGCCATTATTATGTTGAGGTATGTTCATTCTATAATTTGTTGAGTTTTTTCATGAAATAGATGTTGAATTTTGTCAAATGCTTTTTCTACATCTATTGAAATGATCAAATGAGTTTTTTCTTTCATTCTATTAATGTGATGTATCACATTTATTGATTTGCATATATTGAACCATCCTTGCATGCTAGGGATAAATACCACTTGACTATGGTGAATGATCTTTCTAGTGTGCTGCTGAATTCCATTTGCTAGTATTTTTTAAAGATATTTTGCATATATGTTCATCAGGGATATTGGCCTGTCATCTTCTTTTCTTATAGTGTCCTTTTATGGCTTTGATATAAGGAAAATGCTGGCTTCATAAAATGAGTTTGGAACTGTGCCCTTCTCTTTGAATTTTGGAAGAGTTTGAGAAGGATTAGCATTAATTCTTCTTTAAATATTTGGTAACATTGACCAGTGAAGCCATTTGGTTCTGGGATTTTTTTCATTGGGAGATTTTTAATTACTGATTCAATATCCTTACTGGTAGTTGGTTCAGATTTTCTGTTTTTTCTGGATTCAATCTTGGTAGGCTGTAAGTTTCTGAGAATTTTTCCATATCTTCTAGATTGTCCAGTTTGTTGGTGTAATCACCCATACTCTTGGTATCACTATCATGATTTTCATTTTGGTAACCCCTTCATCCATTCTGAGTCATGATGTTTGTGTAGAATTGACCAAATCCCCAGCTGTAGGTTGTCCCCCTATTGGTTTAGGGTTTAGGGATGGACCTATACTCTAAATTGGCACAATTAAAACAAATCTCAGGGATTCTTGAAATTCTGGGAAGCAATTTATTCCTTCCTCATGGAAACACAAGGACAACTGGTAACCAGTGGGGACTAGTAGACAAGGCTAGTAAGGATGTAGCAGCATCACAAGTAGACAGATAAATAGAAAGAAATCTGTTCCTTGTCTTCTGGAATCAGTTACCAGATGTGGCAGGCTTTACCTAGAGTCGGTCCTACCTATCTATTTTTCAGTTGAATAAATGCATTTATTTTTCATTTTTTGCCTTTTCTTTCCATTTCTTCTTGGTTTAGGCAACTTGAGTACTTGTTATAATGGTTCTTTACCTAGTAGGCATTTAATAAAAATTAATATTCTTTTATCTCAATACCTGAGGCAGAATTGTCTCTCCCAGTTCCATACAATCTAACTGAGGGCTAATTCCTTGTGATCATATCTAAGTCTCTTTAAAAAAACAGAATGATTATGTGATGATGAGGTGGGATACTGCCAGAGAAAGTGAGAATGAGAGCAATAATAAACATCTTCATTCTCTAAAATAACACATGTATTGTTTGAATTCCTAGAGCGAAGAAGTGCCATCTTGAAGAACAAATAGGCAGTTAATGTCTTGCTTATAGGTGACTACTACTGAATCTTAGTCATACTCTAGTCTTCTTAGCCTACCTGGTGGCAAATAAAAAACATTTCAGCCATACGACATTGTTAATATTCTATAGTTAAGCCTCATAGTCAGTGAATATGACTATGCAACAGATCTGATATTTGTTCCCAAGTGAAATAAGCTTAAAGGACTGTCATTTCTACTAAGAAGACAATTATTTAAAACCTTTAGAATACACCTGAAAGTCCAGAAGGATATACCATCTTCTCAGTAGAAAAATTGGATGTTACGTGTATGCACTCAAGCTCTTTATTAAAAACTATTTATACTTGTAAGTTACAGACATTTTGACTGAGCATAGTTATCTGGTTTTTGTATACTCAGAGCAAATTACAAGTCAGGTAAATGTTTGCCACCTTGATAGTATGTTACCTGATGTTCAAGACTGATTTGCGGGGAGTAATGTTTTTTAAATGTGTGTAAAGTGCAATCATCTGGGACACATCCATGAGTCTTGTTAGATCTAGAGAGAATTATCAAATTCCTGAAGAACCTGACAGCTCTCATCCTGAAGACTTCTACGTTCGATTTTCAAGCATTTACTTGGTGTTTGTAATATGCAAGGCATTGTACCAGTTGCTTTTGGATGAAAAGTGAAAAAGTTATAGTTCCTGACTCTACGTTATTAATAAAAAGCTAATGTTCTGAGATTGTCCCTTCAGAAGGTAAGGGAATGAGTTTAATTAAAATGGCTCTTTTTAGAAAAGGTTAACAAATGGGACTACATCAGACTAAAAAGCTTCTACAAAGCAAAGGAAACCATCAACAAAATTGAAAGATAACCGACTAGCTGGGAGAAAATATTTGCAAATCATTTATCAGACAAGGGGTTGATTTCCAAAATATATAGAACTCACACAACTCAAAAACAGCAAAAACCAAACAACTCAATCAAAAAATGGGCAGAGGATATGAACTGACGTTTTTCCAAGGAAGATATACAGATGGTCAACAGACACATGAAAAGATGCTCAACATCACTATCATTAGGAAAATGCAAATCAGAACTACAACGAGATAGCACCTTGCACCAGTCAGAATGGCTATAATTATCAAGACAAAAACCAACAAATGTTGGAGAGGATGTGGAGAAAAGGGGGAATGCTCGCACACTGCTGGTGGGAATGCAAACTGGTGCAGCCACTATGGAAAACAGTATGGTGTTTCCTCAAAAAACTAAAAATAGAAATCCCACATGACCCAGCAGTTCCACTACTGGGTATCTACCCAAAAAGCGTGAAATCAACAATCCAAAGTAACATATGTACCCCTATGTTCACTCCAGCACTATTCACAATAGGCAAGACATGGAAATAACCCAAGTGCCGATCGACTGATAATTGGATAAAGAAGATGTGTCATATATATTCAATGGAATACTACTCATCCATAAAAAAAAGACAAAATCATCCAATTTGCAACAACATGGATGGACCTGGAGGGTATTATGCTAAGCGAAATAAACCAGACTGAGAAGACAAAAATTATATGATTTCACTCATATGCAGAAAATAAACAAACACACAGGCAAAGAAAACAGTTCAGGGGCCAGCTACATGGCTGAGTGGTTAAGTTCACACACTCCACTTGGGTGGCCCAAGGTTTCACTGGTTCGGATCCTGGGCACGGACATGGCACTGCTCATCAGGCTGCACTGAGGTGGCATCCCACACAGCACAACCAGAGGCACTCACAACTAGAATGTACAACTGTTCACTGGGGGGGGCTTTGGGGAGGAGAAGAAGAAGGAAACAAGAAGAAAACAGTTCAGTGGTTACCAGGGAAAGGGGGCTGGGGGATGGGCACAGGGGGTGAAGAGGAGTACTTGTGTGGTGACAGGCAAGAAATAATGTACAACTGGAATTTCACAATGATGTAAACTATTAGGAATCTTAACAAAAAAATTAAAAAACAAAATGACTCTTTTTAGAAGTTACTTAAGAACAATAATTGAACTCTAAGGAAAGTCAGCTTTTTTGAATGTGTAACTCTTCAACAATATTTGAGGTTTTGTAATATTAAAAAATACGCTGCAGTGAATTTTTTCTGAGGAGACAAAAGGATTTAGTAGTAAATATGTAGGTACACATATAGTTGAATAGTGTTGGGCAAGGACTCTAAACATTGTTCAACCTGTGACCCATGAACCACTTCTGTTATACTCACAGTCTTTGTTAAAAAAAAAAAAACTATACTTGAGCACTAGAAACTAGTAGGTTAGGCCTGGTAACCTGAATTTTAAATTATCTTTCTAAAAGCCATATTAGAGTTTGAAAATCTCTGCTCTAGATCATCAAGATGAGCAACATGTCCATCATAACCTATGTGTCTACAGTCAGCTTAGAATGGATCTATAATAGGTTTTAATATTTCTGCTTTAATTAGAAATGATTGTCCTGAGTTTTCTTTTCATAAAGCTTTTAGAGGGATAATATTCTTGAAATACTACTAGTGTGTCTTTTTTATCTAACAATTAATGTTTGATCCATATGCTACCTTCTCTTCAAACACCTGAGATACTCCATGCTTATAGCCTCGAAGACAGATGTGATAGAATAGAAAGTAAAGGGAAAAAAGTGATTTCCCAATGATTTTGGTATTTAAAAGCTCAGGGCCTGTGGGGTTTAAAGCCAATCTTAGTGTAAAGTAGAGTAAATTAGTGGTTCTCAAACTTAGTAGCGTCAGAACCACATGGATAGCTCGTCCAAACCTGGATTGCTCTACTCATCCCCCATCCCCAGAGTTTCTAGTTTGTAGGCTGGAGTGTGACATTTTTAACAAGTTTCAGGGGATGCTGATTTTGCTCATGCTGAGACTCTATCTTGACAATTCCATGAACAAATATTTGAAAGTGGGGAGCTTGAGGGAAATAAAGTTTCCCCTTCCCACCTCAGCACCTCCCTACTCCCCAGTACCTGATAGACTAGAAAAGATTGCCTGAGCTGGGAGAGTGACGAGAGAGATAAAGAGATCAAGAGGAGGCTGCAAAAGCCAATCTTCATTTGTGGGATCAGAGAGAAAAGCGGATTCTCTGCCCTCAAGGATGTGGTGAGACCTAGATTGGCTGCACGATGGGTCCAGACAGACAGACCACAGGCACAGTCAGTTAATGCTCTAGGACTGCGTGGAGAATGCAACGTGATTTCGATCACCCAGGGCTTAGAATTGTGGGCAAAATTATTTGTATCTGAGGGAGATTGGTCGCCACCAACACGGGAAATCTCCGTGATGTTTCTAAAGACAGACATCTGAGGACAAGACTGGTGAATGAATGTCTTAGCAGATATCATCGGTGACAGAAAAAATTGAGAACAAGGTGATCCCTTCCTCTCCCATCCTTTGAAACTAGATAAGAACCCTGGACATTAGACACGACCTGGGAAAAGAGGGAGCCCTTGATTGACTGAGATTAGACTTTTACTACTCCAGTAATGGGTTAGGGGCTTAAAACAGGAACTAAAATAATTTTATAAAATTAAGTTTTACTTCTTGCACACCTGAGAAGTGAAATGAATGCGTGCCACCCCCACTACGTGGTGATTACAATTTGAAGTCATGACCCACGATTGCTATATTTCGTCTCTTTTTATTTTACTCCTTGACCAATATTATTTTATAAAATGACTCCAGACTGTTTAGAAGAGATGAAATTAAATTTGAGATACCATACTCTCCTCTCAAATGATCAGGGTTCAGACAAAAATGGCTTCACTTCACATCTGCTGTTGCTGGTAATTTGTCCATTCATTCACTTAATCTGTAAAACTTGTCTCCCACTCACGTTTGAAATATTGCTAAAAATGAATTTAACGGAATAATATCACATTTGCCTGCTATTTTAGCATTCTACCTAAGCTGAAGTAGTTTCATTTTTAGAAGGAAGTTAAAGCAAAGGTCAACTTGCCCCTGCCAAGCGAAGTCATTTCAGCCTGCAGAAGATGACTTTAACTTGTGAGAATTTATGGAGAACAAGCGTCGGTGCTTTGACTCAACGTTTCTTGTTGTCCAGGTTAAAGCTGAATTTTAGGGAAAACACCTTTCGCTTACTGCAAAATTTTAAGAGGAGAGTTGAAAAAGAATTTTTGGACTATGATTCTGTTCACATGTAAGTGAAGATAGATGTTATTCAATTGGCTTTAAAACCACAAAAATTGATTCAGAAAACTGAAACGCAGCAAATCATTCAGGAGAGGAGATGAAGTATTAAACCGAAACAATTAACATAGAAATAAGGCAAAAATGGCATTGTTTTAGTAATCTGTTTGCCATTAATTTAAAGTGATTTTCTAGCAGGGAGTGTTATGAAATTAGTGAAAGTCTGAGGACAAGCTACAGTGAAAATTAATTGTGTCATCAAAAGGTTGTTTTAAATATTTAGAAGTCAAAACAGTGAACAAAGAGGTAAAAAGAAATACGTAACTACTAAGATTTCTACATTCTTCAGGTGTTAGCATCCCACATTGAGGCTAAAAAGTTTCTACAGGTATTAAATGATGAAAAGAAATAGAATTAATCTGTTTCCTTATTATAATTCATTTAATTAAAGTCAAGACACAGTCAGATCCAGATATTGCAAAATGATAGAAAAGGAGAAGGTTTGTTTGTGGCAAATCTATTGTCACTTTTCTGCCTTACACAGCCAGAAATTCTCACCTTGATCCTCTTTAATTTTCTTAATTAAAAAAAAACTTTCCTTTAAGTGTTCATGAAAAACATTATGTTCCGCTTTATGTTTAATATTTAATGTATTAAAGCATATGGTTTAAAAATGTAATTGTGTAATTAATGTCAGTCACCATTGTCTATCTCTGTCACTGCCTTCTCTCTCTTTAAACTCTTTCTCATTATCCACACTTTTTCTCAGCTTATTTGAATCCTTCAGGTTTTTATTTGTTTGTTGGTTGATAGTGGTGGTTGTCATTGTCACCGTGTGTGTGTGTATTGTCTTATTTTACTGTTTTGTTCTCTGCCACTTTCTCCCGAAACTGAGTAAGGGTTAAAAATTAAGCACAATAGGGGCCTGAGTACTTGTCACACCTGCTTTCAAGGAACTGTGAGTCATAAAAGGAAGGGGATCCATTTCTTTGGCCATCTCATGTCTACATTAGTGTCCAGCTTGTGAATTATTTTGGAAGTTCTACTTTTCAATCCTGGATTTTCCATTTGGTTATTGTCTATTGTTTCTATTTGTCCATTGAGTTTCCCTTTGTCTTGAATCATTCTCATCATATTATCCTTCAATTATTTTAACACAGTTTTCTTTAATTTTTAAAACTTATTTGTAAAGCTACTTGGTAACTATTTTGTAGCAATCTGTGATAACTTCAACATCTAGGCCCACTTAGATATTTTAAAAATTATATATTCACAT
The DNA here is from genome assembly GCF_021613505.1 of Equus quagga. Lineage (NCBI taxonomy): Eukaryota > Metazoa > Chordata > Mammalia > Perissodactyla > Equidae > Equus > Equus quagga. Next base: position 70,804,109 of record NC_060274.1, read on the forward strand.
GACTCAAGTTTTTGTTGAAAACCTGACACTTTTATGTAAAATATTATAGCAACTCTGGATTTTGATTTATTTTTTCTAATGATTGTTGTGTGTTGTTTGTTTTGTATCCAGGCTGTACTTAAATTGTGGAATCTTGTCTTCCTCATTGTGTGCAGCTACTGATGTCTCTTTACAGTAGTTTTCTTTTCTTTTTTTTTAAGCCTAGCTTTCTAGGGTTCTCTCCTTTGTCTATCTAAGTTATCAACCAATGATATGGGCAGAGATTGTGCTCAAATAACTCAAAGCTGTAAGGCTTCCACCCTTTGATAATATAACTTTGTGTCGGTAGAGAAAGAGCACATTGAAAGTTCAAGCAAATTTCAAGTCTATCTCAGCTTTGACTTTCTGCCAGTTCCCTTAGTCTCCCATGCACACGTGCATAGTTTCTGGGTGAGCTAGGGAGGTGTGCAGATCATATCTAATTCTTCTATGGTTGTCTTATTGATAGGGTCTCCCTGTCAACTTTATGGGTCACCTGTTGCTTATTCCCAACCAGGACTGCAGCCTCCTGGTAGCAGAGCTGCAGGTTGTCCCATTTGTTTCCAAACAAGTTTGCTACTTTTATCGCAACACTATTGGTGTTTGTTTTCGCCTTCTGCTCAAAATCAGATCCTACCCTCTGCCAACAAAACTGCTGGGTCTTCTAGCCACTGCCGCCCAGGTGAAACTACTGAACTGATGGATCTGGAGGTGGGAGGTAAGGGAGGCAGAGTGACACTGCAGATTCTCACCGTTATTACCCAGAGATCTAGCAGTTTTCTACGTATAAACGCTTTTCTATACGTGCTTTGCCTCTAATCAAACTCCCGAGCCCTGACATGAATATTTTTTTATTTTTTTTCAGCTTTCCACTTGTTTTGGTGGAAAGGATTTCCTGACTTTTTACACTGACATTGCTGGAAGTCTTGCCCTATTCTTTTATTTTTTAAAAGCTGTTTTAGGGGCCAGCCTGGTATGCGGTAGTTAAGTTGATACGTTCTGCTTCGGTGGCCCAGGCATCGCCGGTTTGGATCCCAGTGCCAACCTACACACTGCTTGCCAAGCCATGCTGTGGCAGGCTTCCCACATAAAGTAGAGGAAGATGGGCACGGATTTTAGCTTAGGGCCGGTCTTCCTCAGCAAAAAGACATCTGGCAGCAGATGTTAGCTCAGGGGTAATCTTCCCCCCCAAAAAAAAAAAAACTTTTTATTGTCAAATAATTTTAGATTTACAGAAGAGTTGCTAAGATTGCACAGAAGAGTTTCTGTATATCTTACTCTCCTTTCTCTACAGTTAATATATAAGCATGGAATTACAAAATTAACATCTATACAGTCTTTGGACTTGATTTCAACTGTTTTTTCACTGATGTCTTTTTTTCTTCCAGGATTGCATCCAGGGTGTCACGTTGGATTTTCTTGCCGTGTCTCCTTAGTCTCCAATATATGATGGTGTCTCAATCTTTCTCATGAAAGAATTTGACATTTTTGAAGAATACTGATCAGGTCTTTTGTAGAATGTCCCATAATTTGGGTTTATTCAATGTTTTCTCAAAATTAGACTGAGGCTATGGAATTTCAGAAGGAATACTGCAGAGTATTCTCTGAAGTTCCCTTCTCATCGGATCATATAGAGGTACATGGTATCGACATGATTTATTGCTGATGATGTTAACCTTGATCACTTGGCTATAAGGCAGAATCTGCCAGGTTTCTCTTCTGTAAACTTACCATGATTTCCCTTTCCATACTAGATTCATTAGAATAGAGTCACTAAGTCCAGCTACCATTTAAGGGTAAGGAAATTACGCTATACCTCCTAAAGCAAGGAATATCAAAATGCGGAGATACTTCAGAACTACCCAGTAACTAATAAATCACTTGAGGGAGGTACTTTGAGGCTATTGTCCTTAAACTTTTGCTCACTAATTTTAGCATTCATCAGAGGACCTTGCCTATAGCAATTATTTCCATGGCGTTTAGAGATGATATTTTTAAATTTTTTTCTCATTCCTTCTACATTTACTATTTGAAATTCTTCTGTAAGGAAGATTTTCCATTATTTTTTTAAACTATTTTTTCTGCCTTATTGAGTTCAGAACACCGTTCCCCAGATTCACTGCTCTGTGGCTTCACACTTGCAGTTAGAACTGTCTGGAATATCTTTCCTCTTCTTTATTAGCAAACTCCTTCTCCTTGAAGAATCAGTGAAATGTTCTTATTAGGGCTTATGCTCTTAACCACTACATCATGTCACATCCCAACATACAGCCTCGTTTCATTTACCTCTAAAACGAGAGTATTAGTTTTTTCCCTCTGTCTACTGTAGGTTGAATTCTGTCCCCCAAATAGATACATTGAAGCCCTAACCCCCAGAACTTCAGAATGTGACCACATTTGGAAATAGGGTCACTGCGTGTGTAATTAGTTAAGATGAGGTTATACTAGAGTCAGGCGAACTCTTTATCAAATATGACTGGTGTTTTTGTAAGAGGACACAGAGACACATAAGGGGAGAATGCCATGTGACATCAGAGGCAGAGACTGAAGTAACGTAGCCGCAAGCCAAGGAATGGCAAGGGCGGCCAGTAAACCATCAGAAGCTAGAAAGAGGCAAGACAGGATTTTCCCTTCCAAGTTTCAGAGAGAACATGGCACTGCTAAAACCTTGATTTCAGACTTCTAGTCTCCAGAACCATGAGACAGTCCGTTTCCGTTGTTTTCAGCCGTCTAGTTTGTGGTAATTTGTGACGCCAGCCCTAGGAAACCGACACAGCTTCCAAGAGAGTTTAGACCAAACTGTGAACTATTAAGTTAGACTTGGCACAGACTCTTAATTTGAGGACGGTAGAGAAAGGCTAGTTTCTGTTTCTGTGAAATAGGGTTTTATTTTAAAGATCAGTAACTAAATTCAGAAGATCTGTGGTATGTTCATGTGACCGGCCAGTGAGAATACATGTCATTTTAAGAGATGCATGGACGTTAGACTTACCGTGAAGAGAGATTTCCTAATATGGCTTTAAATTACAGTTAAGATGAAAGGTACTTCCTGTTGACATCACTGTTAATAAGAATTTAGCTAGAAAGTGAGAAAGTTAATCAGTATGCCTTTCAAAACAGAACGATTATTCATAGAAAGTGGTTTGTTATAATATTTATATATTTTTGAAACTAGGGAAACACAAAAGAGTATAGAGTGCTTGTTTATAAAGATAGGTTTAGAAACTTTATATTATTAATTCTAAGTAATAATTATTAAATAGTTCTATTGCTAAATCTTTCCATTCTTTAATGTAATCAACACTTATTGATTATCTGGTATGTGCTAGGCACAGTGCAAGGAGCTTGAAATATAGAGATCAACAAAATGATCTCGTATTCCTCATTTAATACATAAAGAGCAATTCAAAAGTAGGAGAAGCAAAATAAGAATAACAGCAAAATCACTGATGTTTGCCATCATGTGATTTTTATGAATGGTTGCATTGTTCTCTTCATTTTAACTAATATTTAAAAAAACCCACAAACCTGCGTTTCAGGAAAACTCATCAAAGTTATATGCTGCATAAGGGAAATAAAAATAAAACTGGTCATGATTTGTAATTAAATAATAGTTTGAGAGCTATTTCAGACTGGATCATTATGATGCTGATAATATGGTAGTAAAGTACATTATGTGCAATGATGTGAAAATACATACAGTAAATGAGGTTTGAATTAATGCACAACTTATTCATACCACATAGGAAGAAACACAACAGGAGAGGAGTACACCCTTCTGGAGGAAGATGAGGTAGGGCAGGAGGAGAGAGGGTGCCAGGCTTTGATGAGACAAGGTGGGGGGAGTCACACTTTTAAATGGCCAAGATGACAGTTTTTGAACAAAGACAGTAGAGAACTGAGAGTGAATTATGCAGAAATGTAGAGGAAGAATGTTCCAAGCAGGGCAAATAGTAAATTAAAGTCCCTGAGGCAGGAGCCTACTTACCTTCTTAGAGGAATTGCAAGAAGGCCAGTGACTCTAACACAGAGTAAGCAAGAATGAAGGAAGTAGGCGAAATCGGGAGCTAGTGAACGGCTGGATTGTGTAGGACTGTATTGACCATCATAAGGACTTCTGTTTCACTAAGAGAAGGAAGCCACTGGAAAATTTGAGGAGAAAAATAATGTGATAGTCATAGAAATGATAATACATGTAACACTAGAAAGAGACTGGTTTTCTTTCTCTAGGCATTAAGCTCGGGGAGAGAAACCCAAGGGGAGAACGGAGTGTTAATTGTACCTCTGTGTAAGTGACTTTGGTTTCCTCCTTTGGTATGTTTACAACCTTTCAGGAAATAAGCTTTTTTTTTTGTCACTAAATCACAGAGCTGGGCTCTGCTACCCCAAGACTATGTTTAAACTTGATTATAAGACAGCTACTAGATATGACGGCTGTAATAACATCCTATCACCCTTAAACACAAAAGCTGATGATAATTACCACACCATCTTGGCATTTGCTGTATCATTTTCTGCAAAACATGTTTTTTATTGCTTGCTGCTTTATGAAACCAAACATATTGGATTTTGGACATCATCATCAAAATGTTATTTTGGGATAGTTTTCAATATTTATGCTCTATGATTGGTAAAGAAACCGTGCTTTAACTTCCGCATGTCAATAAGCAAAACCTAGCAAATACTTTCCATAAACCCTGCTAAATTTGACTGTGCTAATTTCTGTCTTGTTTTTCTATCATAAGTGAAAAATCTAAGCAACCAGTAGTGATCTAAAGTAAGGTATTGGGCCTAATGATCTTCTGTTAAACTTTCAAATATATAGTTTTAATTATTATTTCACCTTGTACAGTAAACAAGAGTGGTAGACTTTCGGGTGTATATGAATGCATGTAAAAGGTGGCTGATGGAATTCAGAATGGAAATAGGTCACTCCTGCAGGCTTTGAGACAAAGCATCTCCAAACTCAAAGGGGTTCCACACTTTTTGCCCCAGTCTCGTTAACTTTTTTTTTGCCAAAATACATAAGGAAGAAAAGGTAACAAGACGGGGAGGAATTACTTACCAAATAACAAGCACTTAGATTCTTAGCCATTTGATGCATCAAGGGCAAACAATTAGATCTCCAAAATATACAGTCTAGGATACAAATAGAAAATGTACCTCTGTCCTCCTTCTTCACCCATGACAGACATCCCTAAAAGACCAACATTACTGTCCTCATGATTAGAAATAGCCTGACAATCTTTCCTAAAAAAAAATAAAGAAAGAAAGAAAAGAAAACACTTCTAGCAGCCATTGCTGATTATGGTGGACTCTTAGGATTAAAACCTTTTGTTATTCTTGAGCTAGAGCATGGTTTCTCAGCATCCACACTGTTGACATCATGAACCAGATAATTCTTTGTTGTAAGGGGCTGCCCCATGCATTGTAGGATGTTTAACAGCGTCCTTGGCCTCTATCCACTAGATCCAGTGGCAACTACACCTCCCACCCCTACTCCCAAGTCGTGACAATTAAAATGTCTCCAGACAACATTGTTCCAAGCTGACTACCATTGTCCAAGAGATAGACGTACTTGATAAATGAAAGAATTAAAGAGAAAGCATAGAACAAAGTTCCTAAACCTAGCTTTCTAAAAGTCATTTTAGTTTTTCTAATTTCGTATCCAGGCATTGTCTGTCTTATAGCTTTTGCTTAGGAGTCCTCAGATGAGGTATTGGAAAAACGCTTTTGGATATGAAAAATAAGGACCACCTTAACATAGGCTGCAGGGTGATGAAAACTTGTCTAATGGATGGGCCTTTGGATTGGCTGAGGGTATATAATTTTACGTAGATCCACATATGTCCATTTCTGGAGATACATACACACACACAAATTGCCCTCTTTGTTGACTGATTTGATTCTTACTTTAACTCTCAAATGTAGTTTTTAAGTATGATGTTTTGTAAAAAAAAATTCAATGCATGGTAATAGTATTTGAAAATCTTACAATATTCTGAAGGCCAATAGAGAAAGGGAACAGTAAAATTTCTATAAATTATGTTATGTTTCATTTTGCCACTTTTTTGCCCTATTTAGGAGCTTCTATTGCTTTTAGAAAGCTAATATCTGGAAAAGAGACTGTAAGAACAGCGGTTAAATGGAGTGAAAGTTTATCCTATCTTCAATAGTTATATGTTTCTCCTACATATATGGCTTCTTATGCAATCAATGGGAGTTCTGTGCCAAAGAGAGTCACAATAATTGGAAGGAAAATGAACATCAAATTGAAATTTACTCTTGTGGTTTATTTTGGTAACCATGGTGATGGAAGACCAAAATAACACTTTAAAAGTGCACTCAAAGAGGAATTTGGGAGAAATTTTACTTATTGAAATGCTTGACAAGTATAATATTGCTGCATTTGGAACACCAGTATTTTGTTCCTGAATATTTTGGGCTTTAACTCATTGTTTATTGTTTTTTCACCTTTATCTTTCCAAAAGTACAGGCAGCAGCCTCAAAACAAAAGGCAAAAGATTTTTAGAGCATTCAATCAATTAAAGGAAAAAGTAAAAATAATTATTACAGAAAGGGAGCAAAAATATATTAATAATACAAGGAAATAGAGTAAATCAAATTAGTTTCTGAACTTTCTGGTAATCAAGATATAAACATATAAAATTATTCTTTAATCTGAAATTATGCAGATCATTAAAGTGATTATATTCTGAAAGTAAACCTGACTTCGATTAAGTTATCTTAAGAAAAAAAGCTGTTCTTCTTTCATAGGAAGTCTCATTACAAGAATAAGAATAAGCTTATTGCCATATCTACTATTTTTTCCCGGAGCATAGGTAAAATGTTCATTCAAAGCCATTTTTGATATTATTTAATTGTACATTTCTGTTATAAAAAATATTTGTAATATATTTTTGTAAATATCTTTTTTTAAATTTTTTGGTTTTTTTTAAAGATTGGCACCTGAGCTAACAACTGTTGCCAATCTTCTTTTTTTTTTTTTTCTGCTTTATTTCCCCAAACCCCCCTGTACATAGTTGTATATCTTAGTTGCAGGTCCTTCTAGTTGTGGGATGTGGGACGCTGCCTCAAAGTGGCCTGAGGAGCGGTGCCATGTCTGTGCCTAGGATCCGAACCCTGGGCCACCGCAGCGGAACGTGCAAATTTAACCACTCGGCCACGGAGCCGGCCCGTAAATATCTTTTGTCTAATAATAATACAATTTTTAATGAAGCATGTAACTTTAAAGGATTCTATGTTTTTCAGATATGTTTTTCACCAACGAAATTTTGGCCAAAGAGCTTCCATTCTCCAGATAAGGCTGCCTCCTACTACCTCAGCTGGGCCTGAAACCAGGGGTTTGTGTGTTTGATAATCACTGTATTCAACACCTAACTTTCACAATCTTTCCATTAGAATTATTCTAGTATATATATAAAAATATCCTAAACTCTTTTAAAACTGCTTTTCCCAATGACTATTTCAATTTAATTTTAGGAAAACTCTGTGAGACAGTGTAGATATTTTCTTCCTTTTTGTAAATAGAAAAAGTACTGAGGCATAAAAAGTGAAAAGCAATATAGTGGCATAGATGAAACGAGAACTCAGGGGTTCTGACTCTCAGTTCTTTTTCTCTACATGACTCTCAGTGAGCTGGCTACCTGGATGATAGATATAGATACATAAATGTATACGTAATTTCATACATACATACATGTGTTTTTATTTAGACAAATATATACCTGTGTTTTTTACTTCTATTTTAGCTTTGATTTAATAACTTGATGTCACATTGAAGTTTTCAAAAAGATATTTTTCAGAACTGATATTCCACTCCTTTTGTAGAGGAGCTTACAGAACAGTATGAAATGTGATCCATGTTTAACATTTAAGGCTCAAAAGTCAGAAAGAGTGTTATTCTAACATACATAGTTACATTGATCACATGTCCTAGTTTGTTTGTCACAGTCCAGGTTTATGCCTACATTCCTGGGGTAATTATTAACAGCATTCCTTCCACTTTTAAAAGTGTCTTGGTCTGAGGGATAATGTATTTGGTTATTTTACCAACTTCTTCAAAACCTCTGGAGAAAAAGGAGCATTGAAAATAAACATAAAATATGAATTTAGTCAATCCTAAAGTGAAATGGCTAACTAAACTGTTCTGTAGGGACCAGAGGTCAACTAGAATGTAGACCACAATGGCACTTTTGAAAAGTAATGATTATTCCAATGTTTTGGGCTATTTTATGCAGAAATTACAGGCTGAAAACGTTGTCATTATTTATGAACTTTATGGAGGAAATGCCATAATCACCTTCTCTGTGACTGTTCTCCCTTCCAGCATGTTAACTTCTGGCTCTTATTCTGGGCAAAAACAAGAAAAATGATGACTCCTCCACTTTATATTTTATTGAATATGTGACTAAGTTCAGTTCCTAGGATTGGTAATGATTTAAAAGAGTGAGGTGCCATTTTTACTTTTGGAAAGAAAATGTTGTAAATATCAGATTTTTTAACAAATGAGGGAAAAATAAAATAACGACATAAAGTCTTTACCGGAGAATCCCTTAAACCATGAGACAGTTTTGTTACTTATAATAACATTATGTGATTGGCTTTTTGTTTTCACTGAGATTTTCCTTTAAATGATAATATTATCTTGTCTGTATATGTGAAACTGATTAGAGTAGAATGGAAAGAATAATAATTTTTTAAACATTTAGTCATTATAACTTCTCTGGTTTGTTTACATTAGTTAGAATTTTACCCAAAACCCAAGGATAGTTTTAGAATAAACGACTAAAATAGGAGAGAGGCATAAGCAAACTAATATATTGGGATTTTTTTGGTTTGCATTAGATGTAAAGATAAATAAAACAATTGAACCCAAAAAGACTTAATGAAGTTTGAAAAATAATAAGTGGACAATATAAGTTTTTTTTTTTTAAAGATTTTATTTTTCCTTTTTCTCCCAAAGCCCCCTCGTACACAGTTGTGTATTTTTAGTTGTGGGTCCTTCTAGTTGTGGCATGTGGGATGCCGCCTCAGTACTGCTTGATGAGTGGTGCCATGTCCGCGCCTAGGATTTGAACCAGCGAAACCCTGGGCCACCGAAGCAGAGCACACAAACTTAACCACTGGGCCACAGGGCTGGCCCCAATATGAGTTCTTAAGTAATTCAAGTGTGTCATAAGAATACTAAACTTGTCATTTTGAAGTAAGCAAGACTGATGAGGATTTGCTATGTTCAAAATATCATCTTATATTACTAATAAAAGTATTTAATATAATCAAAGACGTATACCAAAAGAGAATAATATATGAAAAATGATTTTTCTTTCCTGTAAAAATGATATTATTGATCAAAATATATAGACAAGTTGTAACTAAATAAATAATCCTCCTCAGATTTTCCTGAAGTCTGCATTGGAGTTTTTAAAATTAATTTTACACGTTACTAAAATAAAGCATGAGCTGGAAATCATTGTTCGACCTCAAAAGAAAGTTAAGCCAGGGGTCATTCCCTTCTGTCTCTCTGAGGTTACTGGTACCAGAGATTTAGCGTGACAGCCTTATTTACTTAAGGCTACGATTATATTAGGAATGTAATAATATAGAGTTTAGTTTTATTACTTATCTGCTGAATCTCATTTTTTTGGTATCTTCAAGTGTCTCCTGAAAACTTCTATCTAACTATTCCAGATATTTTAAGTCAATCTGCACCAAACCATTTTCCATTTCATCTACTTTGAAATTCTGTGGCCTTAAACAAGTTACCTAATCACCAAAACTCGATTCTAGTTTTTAAAATTAAAAATTCTATTTCAACATAATTGCAGATTCACAGGTGTGGAGTTTTGGTTTGCAAATAGTTTCTCCCAGTCTGTAGCTTGTCTTTTCATTTGGTCTTTAGTAGACCCAAAGTTTTTAATTTTGATGAGGTCTAATTTATCAGTATTTCCTTTTAGAAATTGATTTTGGTGTCAAGTCTAAGAACTCTTTGTGTATGCCTAGATCTGAAAGATTGTCTCCTATGTTCCTCTCTAGAAGTCTTATAGTTTTACATTTAATGTTAAGGTCCATGATTTCTGTATAAAGTGTGAGGTTTGGGTCAATGTTTGCAATATTAGTTTTATTATTATTATTACTAACTTCTCACACATTTTTATTTCCAGTATCCAGTCTGTTACTCCATTCTATTGATTCTCTGCCCTTACATCTATGAAAGGCATCCTCTTCTCCATTCTCACTCACTTAGTTCAAGCTCTTCTTATCTTTTGCCACTTCACTGACCTTTCTTAGTCTGGCCTAATGCCTTTCTGAATTCCAAGCCATCCCCAAAGTGATCCTTAAAAATAATCCCCAAATCTAATCATGCATCTGCTTTGTTTGAAAATCCTTCACTCCTTGCACTAACACCCTTACCAGGTACAAGAGAGAAGAGATTGCACCAGGAGAAAAATTACTTGGGAAAAGCAGGAAGAAGAGCAATAATAGTAACAAAAGCAAGCACAATTAGCATTGTTTTTTGGTTTTCTTTCTGAAATAATGTAAAAAAAAAAAATAGTACAGAGTTCCTGGTTACACTATCTCTATTTTACCCAAATGTTAACATCTTACGTAGCTTAATTATAATTATTAGAATCAGGAAAATAGCATGCTGACTGTATTAGTTGCCCAGGGCTGCCATAACAGTTCTTTTAAAAGTAAACTTCTACCTACCTTATGACCCAACAGGTTCACCCTTAGATGTTTACTCAAGAATAATTAAAACATCAAAGTACACAGATCCCTAATAATGAATGTTCATAACAACTTCTTTCATAAGAGTCAAAAACTGGAAATGACCTGAAAGTGTACTAGTAAGTGACTTGAAAAATTGTAGTGTATTTATCAATGGAACGCTATTCAAAAATAAAAAGGAACAAACTGCTGATACGTGTAACAACATGGATAAAACATTATGTGTGAAGGAAAGTACACACAAAGTTGTATATACTGTTTGATTTCCTCATATAAAACTCAAGACAAATCTAACATATTGTGAAGAATAATAAACCAGGGGTTGCCTGTGGCTGCTGGGGTCTGCGTATGGCAGAGTAATTAACTGTAAAAAAGTGCAGGAGAATTTTGGGGAGTTTTGTATCTTGATTATGGTTATAGTTAAATGGGTGTATACATTCATCAAATATACACTTAAAATGGGTGCATCAATTGCATGTTAATTATCTCTAAGCAAAGTTGATTTAAAAAATATCAGATGATAATAAAAATTATATGAGGTAAAGCTGAAGCTACTGTCCTAATATAAAAGTATCGTTTAGTGAGATGATGCTAGACAAATATTCAGAGCTACTCTGTTTTTCAGAAAAAGAAAATATGAAAATATTATACTGGCAGGAGAGGAATAAATGTTATTTTCAAAGATTTAGCATAAATGTACACTTGGTTGTTTTGGAGAAATTTTTTAAAAAGCTTTTCAGTGAATACAGTTTTAAAAATGTTTCTTAATTTACATGTTGAGACAAAAAAAGTTTTATGGATTCAGATCAACCCATTTAGATAAAACAACTTACTAGGTTTCTTGGTTTCCTGGCAGTAGAATATTTCAGCTTTTAGAAATGATATATTTACACAACGTGGTAATTTACTGAAAGCAGTGTGAATTGTCACTCATCGAATGGATCCTTCTTTTACCTGATCATATTCTTTCTTTACTTAATATTTTAAAACATGATTCTACTTTTTCATTACAGATATTTCAAATATGTAAAAAAATACAGAGAAGAATATAATATTTGTTTCTATTTCATCTAGATTAGATGAATGATATCATTTTGCCATATTCACTTATTTTATTATTTTTTTTTGTAAGAAAATAATGTTATAGAAAGTCAAGGCACTAGTCCCTCTGCCATTCCCCTGTTTTCTCTTGGATAACAACTGTCTTGAGTTGGTTTCATATTTTATTAAATATGTGTACTATGGCAATGTATTTGATTGTGTGTCTTTACTATTTACGTAAATGTTATTTGCATCTTTATTAATCTATTTTGTCTCATCTCTCTCAATCTATTTTGTCTATTCAATTTTTTTTCAAGAATTATTCAGGTTGATATATACAGATCTAGTCATTCAATGCCACAGGCTTTTATGCAAAGCGATACTGTAGCATACTGGCTCATTGTACAAGTATACTACTGTTTATTCATCTAGTCTCCTATTGATGATCATTTATTCTTACTTCAGATTTTGTTGCTGTTGCTTTTGCTATTACAGACTGAAGGCTCAGTAAACATCCTCCTATTTGTCTTCTTGAGTGTTTCTGGTCTCAGTAGAGTTTATGCCTAGAAGGTACATTAGTTCCTCAGAACATGTTCATCATAAACTGAAAGTTTGTACCCTTGGGCCTCCATCTCCCCAGTAGTGACACATTGTTCTTTAAAGTCTAAGGGCAGAAAGTCAGAGTTCCCATTGTATCTCATCCTTATCAACCCTGGGTGTTAGCAGACTTTTAAAGTTTCTTGCCAATCAGATATGAAATGTCTTATATTTATTTCAATTTGAATGTCCTTTTTTACCAGTAAAGTACAATATTTTATCCTGTGTTTATTGGCCATTTAGATTTCTTTTTGATGTAAGTAGCCTGTTTTGAATATTTTGCCTATTATAAAAATCAGTTTTTGTCCTTTCTTATTAATCTATAGGGGCTCTTTATAGTTTAGATATTAATGCTTTGCAGGACATATGTATTGTAGACATCTCCCATCAGTGGCTGTGTTTAATTTTGTTTATGGTGCATTTTGCAGTGCTGAACTTTTAAATACTAGTGTAGCCAGTTTAAAAGCTTTTTTCATTATTTGATTTTGCGTATATCTTATTTTTAAATTTAATGTTTGAATTTTCACATTCTGATTTTTAATTTGTCTGGAATTTATTTTTGTAAATGGTATGAAATAGGGATCTAATTTTTTTCTATATTGGTACATATTTGTTTCAAGACCATTTGGTTTCTATCCCCTCAGTCTACATCTGTCGTCTCTCAGTTTTATGTAGATCCGTGACTTGATTTCAGTGCTGTTTCTTTTGATGACCTGTAAACCTCTCTTTTTCAATATCATACTGTATTTTATTCAGACTTTCTATGAATTGGCCATGAGAGGAGGGGTACTTACTAACTGCCAAGTTTCCGGGATTGAAGACTGGGTCATTTGCATTTCATAAACAAATATCCTTATTATGCATAACTGCAAAGCAAGGGAGATTTTAAAGGAGGTGGAATTCAGCTGTATCGAGGGAAAAAGGAGTATCTTGGTTTTGAAAAATATTTACGTCTAGAATGTAATTTGATGATATATTTTGCGTACAAGAATCATTTGCCACTGTTGTTTATATTATTTTCATTATCTTTAAATATTATTCTTTATTTCTCTGCTCCACATCAGTATTTGATTCTTTACTGCAAAGCCTTCTATGGGCATTAAGTTTATGGGAAACCATTTTTCTTTCACAGAAGCCATTTCAATACAGCCTTGTGGGCTCTGTGCGTGTGTGTACATATATCACATTCATTTCTCCCTTTCTCCCAAATAAGACTGTTTTGCATATGAATAGCAACACCTAAGATCTTTTACACCCCTGATTTTTTTCCTCATCGATCATAGCCTCTAACCGCGGCTGGAGAACTTAGATTTTCGCCTGGTGAACCAAAAAAACAAATGCAAGCGTTTTTCTAAGTGTTCCTAGAACATTAAGTTTTCTTGAAGTCAGATCACCAACTAACTACGGTGAAAATCTGGGTTTAGGAAAAACACTCATTTGAATTTAGTAAAATAATTTGCATGTGAAAAATCTCCATCTCAGAGAGGTCTTTTAATTTTATTCCTTATAGTGACTGAGATCTCAAATATGTGGTTATCAGTCAGATGCATTAGGGTTTGTAATACAACTTCAAACCAATGTTTTTGTTTATTTGCCTGTTATTATTTGTTTGTTTGTTTTTACCATTTATTTCTAATGAGAAAAACTTAAAATTTACTATGCCAGTATTTGGGACTGATATTATCACTAAGTTATCTATGATTTATGATCTGTGTCTGCTTTCTCTTGTTGTAGTTATAGTTTAGAGGTAACAGAGACATAAAAGCTTATCCTGATTTTTAAAAAAAATTTGCCCACCTACCTCCTATGCTAAAGGCAACATGAAATGGAAATATGTTTTCACTCTGACCCTCTGACAATGTCTTACTTCCTTCCACTGCAAATACCTCCATGATGCTAAAACTTGTACTGATAGTACAGAGGTAGAACCATATTTATTCAAGTCACTCTTCTGTAGCTCTTTTATATGACTCCTAATTTCAGGACAAAAGCCAACATTAGAAAATGGTGATGCTCTGTTCTGGTGTGTGCAAAGCTGAGTCTATGACCATATGTGGAGCTCATTACTCAAGACATAATGCCCCACATCTCTGTTTAACTGTCTTCTCCTCTTGATAGTAGTAATTTGGAAAGTTGTACTGTTAGCCAAATGCCTATTACCTTAGCCTTGGAAAAAACAAACAAGAAAAACCCTCAGACTATAAGTAGAATTGCATATCAATGTTATAAAAAGGCAATCCACGGAGCTGGCATTCTCTGGTGTTGTGAACAAATGCTCAATTTATATGAAAAAATAATACTATAGAGATTCTCCAACTTACTAGGCTTAATTCCCATGACTGTGTTTTCTCCTCTTCGCTGTTGCTTCAGATTACCCCCTATTCTTCCTTATTTATGCCTGTTGCTTCCTAAGGGTGTCCCTTTCCGCCCTCATGATCCATATTCGTGATCTCGGGCACCATTTTCTGCTACACGTTTACTCTGAGTCAGCTGTGGAAGGACTGAAGTGCCATTGTATGGTGAAAAATATTAATAAATACCTGGGAGTGTTAAGCCTTATCTGGTTTTCTTTACCTACAATATGAGCAATTAAATCACCACTCAGCCCTCTTCTGATCCCTGGAACCAAACCTAATTTTGGACAGGAGACAACTAAGAAACTTAAATCCTGTCCCCTGGGACTTGCTAACCTACTTCCGAGACAGTTGTGAATTCAGTCATTTGTCTGCTCAGAGGGCTCTGGCTTGATCCTCTCTGCCTGAAAGACTGTCTCGATAACCTACCAAGCATCACGTTCCCTCTAGGGCATTCCCTCCTTGCTTATCTAGCTCCCCTCTCTTCTTTGCTGTGAAGTGGAGTTCTGGTTGGTATTTGAGGATCTTTCTCCCCCTGAAGGGCACCCTGTCCTCTGAGAACCTATTTCTTGTTGCTGGACTCCCTGCTGTCATGATCTACCCACCTGTACGTGCAAGTGCTTGCATGAAATTCCATGTCCTGTTTGTCACTGGTTGGGAGGTCTAGTTGCAGGTCACAGCCATATTCCTTCCTGCTCGCCCTTTCCAGAGTGTCACTAAGGTGAAGTCTGCCATTGCTGGCTAGCTTCCAAGGCTTGGCTGCGTTCACTTCACCTTCCCTAATCATGGCTGTGCCTAGGTTCTCAGTGCCATAGGCTCTAGAAGGGACCTATGTACTGGAAAGGGCTGTGTGTGTTTTCAATTCTGTCTACACAGAAAAAAATATCATTTTTTATATGTTGTCCATGCAAATGAGGTTCAATTTCCTAATTTTTCCCATTGTACTGTAAAGGCTGGCAATGGCCCTAAGCAGCTCTGCTGCTTTTCATAGAGTTTTCATGGCCAATTTTTTCGGAAAAAGATGGCCAGATCCTTCTTCCTAGTCTGTCTTGGTCTGGAAGCCTTGCTGAAACCTGTCCACCATGGGTGACCCTGCTGATATTTGAAATACCAGTGGCATAGCTTTCAGCATCATAGCAACATGCAGCCACCACAGTATGACAACCAACAGATGGGTGGTGTTGTCCCCTGACCGGGAAATAAACCAGACCATGGTGGTGAGAGCTCTGAATCTTAACCACTAGACCACCAGGGCTGACTATTAAGGAAAGATAGCCACATCTATTTTCAGAAATGTGGAAGTCTGTGAAAGGAAGAGACATGGGAAATAATCAAGAAACATTTAGAAAATATGGAGAGGTCTGTCATTCGCTGCTTTTCTTTCAGAATGTTGGGGAATTATATTCACTGTAGGTTATACTGTCAATTGAAATAGAAAGCAACTTAATAATTTCTCTGAGGTGTACTTATAGAACAGGAAGAAAATATCAAATATTGGTATTTCCTATCTTTCCTGAGCAAACTTACACTTCGTGTGGAATCCTTTGATTCTTTAGTGGACAGACTGTGACAAAAACAAGCACAGAGTCTTCTCTGATTTTGTGTTGCAGCTGTTGGGGGCCCTTAATGGTGAGCTCGGCTGAAGGGGCTCAAGGCTGTGTTATCTGGGCAGTGGAAAAGCCCATTCACGTTCTGCTGGAGTATATTTAACATTCTTAAGAGGAACTTGTGATATGTTTAAGGTAGAGAAGCCTTGTTTCATGATCCTAATCAAAACCTTTATTGTAATATAACCTTGGGATACTTACTTTGACAATCTTTCAATGCTTTATAAAAACCTCTTACAAAATCTCTTTGTTATATTTTGTGTTATTATCTTTTTATTTTTTGGTCACCCATGTTACCAGGGTTTAAAACATAACTTTTTAAAGCTTCATTACTTTTGTCAAGAGAAAAGAGAAGCTTAATTAAGAAAAATTCTCATCTTTAATCATAGCGTATAGAATTTCTTGTTTTCTTTTTGTAGGGGAAATGGCACTTTTTCTGTCTTCCTGTATCAAGTATACTTATACAAAGAAAAAATTCTCTTGGCAAAAATGCAACCAATGTTTTGGAAAAATAAAACAAGGAAGGATGAGGTAGCCGACCATACATCATTTTTTTAAAGTTTTGGATTATAGGATTGCCCTGGCAGAAATTTCTTTCCCCCTCTCCAGACACACACATACTTGGATGACTCTTAAACTTATAAGCTTCTCCCAGTGATCAGTAACAGCAAAACTTAGATAGCAAAAATTAAACGTATCTCTTTTCCTTCCTACTGTAAAGAATCAACTGTCCTGCTTTCTAGTTTTCACCACTTCATTATTTTCTAGTGTAAAGTAATGAGTACAATACAAGTAACTCAATGAATCAATGTATATTCATCAGGTCCAATAAGTGTGTTAATAGTTTCTCATTTTATTTTTTAAATAACTTCTTAAATCTACCAATTTTATGAATGACTCATCGGTGATTATTTGACTTGTTTATTCTAAACATCTGATAAACTATTGTTTGTGCTCAGAATCTTGTGTTAATGAGAATCTGTTGGTTGCATAGAGCAGAAACACACTCAGGAATCTCCAGGGTTAGTGGTTTGTTATAAGGATACAAGTGCGACAGTGGTTAAAAAAGACAGGCTAGACCTTGGGGATCCAAGGAACAAGACCTCATGAGAGAGCAGGAACCAAAGGAGCAAAAGTGGAAATGGATTTAGTTATGAATCTGAGACATCTTAGAGATGTCAGCATCAAAAGGTTGTGGACATTCAGCCCTGGCTAATCTCCTCATCTCTGTTCTCTGAGCCACCATGGGTCTTATAGGTAAGAAGTGGCTATCTTATCCTCTGTCTTGAATAGCTTTTTTGTAACTCATAGCTTAAGCCTATTCATGACTTGACTTGCTTCAGAACCCATCAAAGCTGTCTTGAGGGCTTGCTCTGCAGATCTTTATAACTTTGACTCCCACTGTTTGTTAACATCTTCCACTTCAAAGTTAGGCTATAGAGAATTTGATTGATCTGGTTTCTTATCGCCGGGCTTTATGGAAGGTGGACTAACCTACCTCAAAGGCTTTACCCAATCATCTCTGGTCGTGGAGGATAAAAGCAGCTTTGTAAGTCACATATCAGAGTTGCCTTAAGCTTCCTTGTTTGCAAAGACATGATGTGAAGCAGTTTCCATTAGAAAGAGCTCCAGGTATGTAGGATCATAATGATGATTCCAGCGTCTCCTCAACCCAGTCCATTTGGGCTTTCTTCCCATACACTGTGTTGCAACTACTCTTGGCAAGGTTATCAGTGATCTCCATGTGGCCAAGGAAAAAGATCGCTTTTCATCATTCTTCAGATTGTTTGCTCTTTCAGCAACAGACAGTGGACTATTTCATTCTTACTGAATTTTTTTCTCCTGCTTGTCTGAACTGCACACTCTCTTGGTTTTTCTCCTACCAACTAACTACTTTATCTCAGTCTCCTTTACAAGTTACTCCTCCTCTGCTTATCCTCTAATTCTAAGACTCCAGGCTAATTCTTAAGTCTGTTATCTTCTTTAACTATACTCTCTCTAAAAACTCTTTTCTGATTCTCTGGCTGTAAACAACAGCTATATTCTATAAACTCACAAAAGCTTCATAATAGAACAAGGTTGATCCTCCATCACTTTATTCTCCATGCCCAGTGTCCAGTGCACTGCCTGCTATGGTAATCATTTAATGAATATCAGTTGAATGAATAAATGAATCATTATTCGGTACATATTGAAAACATAATGAGCATTTATTTGAGTACCAACTATGTGTAAATTTTAAACATCTATTATGTCATTCATTCATTGTTCATTTATTCAAAAAATATTTGAGTGCCTAAATGTCCAGCAGCATGTAGGTTCTAGTTCTACGACCAGGAAAAGCTATTCTTTCTACTCTTAGGTGGCTTATTGTTAATGAAGACACAGGAAAATCAACAATTAAAAATAATGTTGCAATCACTATGACGGGATAAACACGTGATGCATACTTACATCTGTCTGACTGTGGTAGGCAGCAAAGGCATTAAATAAACATTTTGACAAATTGACAGCCACAGAGTTTACCAGGTAATCAAACTTGGGAAAGGCATCCCTTTTAGTAGGGAATGCAGCTGAAAACACATTGGATATATGAGTGTAGTGTGGTTTTGGAACATTAAAAGAGGAAAAAATGTCTGTTGACAATGCTGGTAAGGTAGGCAGAAACAAATATGAAAGTCCTGGGAATCTACACTAAGGAGTGAAAATTTATCCAGTAGGTGATAGATGGTATAGTATTAAAGGTAAATAAGGTGAAAGACTAATGGATTAGAAAATTCTCTCTGAAAGCATTATGGGGGATAATTTGAAAGGAAGAATAAAAAGATATAAACAGGCCACTTGGGAGATTATTGCAAGATTCTTCTCAAAATGGATGTGAGCATAAACAATGAGACAACAGTGAGGATGAAAAGCCAGGAAAGAAGACATGATATATTTAAGAGGTACAACCTACAAGATTTGGTATCAGAGGTTTTGGGGAAAAGGAAAGGGAGAAATCTGGGGTGACACCTCAGTTTCTGATTTAGTCAATGGGAGGGAAGCATTTTGGGGTAGAATGGTGATGTATGATGGTCTGCACAGCAGGAATACTAAATCTGAGTGAGCTGTGCATGATTAGCATGGAAATGGAGAGAAAAAGCCCACGTTTGCATCCCTGTGAAGCACCCTGTATCAGGTAGATTGAGACTGATGAGATGGCAGATGAGTGTTACAGAAACCCTAGATGGAGATGGAGCTTCAAGGCATATATGAAAAGGGCAAATTCCCCAAAGACTTTGAGAAGAATAAAGTCTACAAGTCATCCATTTGATTTAGAAATGAGATGGTCTGTGGATGACCTCAGCGATAATGATTTTTAAGTGGAATAGTTGAGGTAGAGGCCAGATTATAGCAGGTTAAGTAATAAATGGAAATTGGGCAAGTGACTCCAGTATAACTGTGGCCTTCATGTTCTCAGAGCTTGGCTAAGCAAGGAAAAGGTAAAGACAGAGAGGGTGAATATTTGATCAACTGAATAAATTTCACTAAATGAAAACAAAATTTGCTTACAAAAAGATGCCACGGGTAGTAAGTAATATCACTCCATGATTTATTGTAAAAGTTGAGCTTAATATTTTTGTACATATCGTTCCTAATAAGATCACGTAAATATTTTATCTCCTAATGACATTACTAAAATGAATTATTCTAAGAAAAATTTTCAATGTTGCTAGTATTTGGAAATGTCTCTAGAATAAGGAACTATGCTTAATTAAAAAAAAAAGTTTAATCCCCTTAATTCTCTTTGTTAGCTTTAGAGCAGGACCAAAGAGGGTTTACATGCAAAACTTAGCGTGATTTACTATGTGAAGGGGTGTCTGAATCTGGTTAATATTTCTGAAATACTATCAGTACGAAAAGTGGAATTAACTTTAAGATATCAGCCATATATTACTACTACTATTACTTAGAAGAAGAAGACTGGTCTTTTTTGGGAGGGAGGAAAAATTCTTATGGGCTTTTTGATTAAAGATAAAACTTAAATCTCATTTTGAAATCAATGTCTTCAGAGAACTAAGGAATCACATTACTTTGCACAACAATGTAGCCTGCCTTCAGTGTGGATTTGAGTAGCATCTCTGGATTATGTGTTGTGTCTGGTTTGGGACTTGTACTCTGGGAGCAGTTAACATTGGTGGGACATACACCAGTCCTTGAACATAATGTCTGGTGCGTCCTAAGGGAGGGAGGGTAGGCTAGACAGAACAATATTTGAAGACGTGCTGAACTGACTTGGCAGCAGGGCTATCAAATATCAAACTTTGAAGTTGTCTTTTTCTCTTTTGCATTCATCTCTCTAAGCCTTCAGCAAATCTTTGTTAAAGTGTTGCCTGGATTTAACTGGCCTTTCAAGAATTAATGTGGGAGAAGCAGTGTGAAAAGAGCAGCAAACAGCCTGATGAAGCCATTATGAGATGATAAATGATTCTATAGTCATGTGCTGCATAATATCTCATTTAACCATGGACTGCATCAATGAGGGTGGTCCCATAAGACTATAGTGGAGCTAGAAAATTCCTGTTGCCTACTGGCATTATAGCAGTTGTAATGTTGTAGCGCAAGGCGTTTACTCATGTGTTTGTGATGATGCTGGTGTAAAAAAACCTGTGCTTCCAGTCATATAAAAGTATAGCACATACAATTTTGTAGAGTACATAATACGTGATAATGATAATAGATTACTATGTTACTGGTTTCTCTATTTACTATACCGTACTTTTTATCATTATTTTAGAGTGTAATCTTTTTACTCATAGAAAAAAGTTTATTGTAAAACAGTGTGCAGTGTTACACTGATGAGAGCCTCATACATCTTGTGTTTACTACCTCTCCTGATTGCATCATTTTCTCTTGTGCTTGATTTAATCTTGTGTTGTTTGTTCATCATGGCTCCTAAGTGTACAAATCCATGCTAATGTTGTGAATAAGAGGCCAGGCCATGTTGAGTGATTGACCTGGAAACAAAAGTAGTTAAGAACTATGAAGGTGGGAAATCAGTGATGGTTATTGCTCACAAGACAGGCATGTCCCATTCCCCCATAGCTACCATCGTGAAGAGCAAGAACAAAGTGATGGAAGCTGTTAAAGGATCTGCTTCATAGAAGGCAATGAGACTAAAACAAATTCAAGAAGGGCCTATATCACACGTGGAAAAACTTCTAATGACCTGGATTGAAGACCAGACCCAGAAGCATATCCCTCTCAGGACCATGATGATCACAGCCAAAATGAAAAGTTTGTTTGGGATGTTGAAAGAAAAGGCTGGACTCAACTATGATGTTGAATTTACTGCCAGCTCTGGGTGGTTTAAATGATTCAAGAATCATTATTCATTGCATAATGTAGAAAGTGAGGGGTGAGTCTGTGAGTGCTGATGGAGAGGCAGCTGAAGAATTTTTGGAAGGTCTCAATAAGCTGAGTGTGAAGGAAAATTACTTGCCAGAGCAAATATTCACTTTGGACAAAACCTCCCTATTCTGGAAACAAATGCCTGAAAAGACTTTCATCTGTAAGGAGGTCAAGTCAATGCCAGGTTTCAAGGCTTTTAAGGACAGGATAACAGTCTTGCTTGGGGCAGTGTTGCAGGCTACAGACTGAAACCCTTTGCGATCTGGCACGGTGAGAACCCCAGGGCCTTCAAGCATACCAACAAGCACACACTGCCAGTGTATACAGTTGCAGTAAGAAGTCATGGATGGTCAGCTCCTCTTCTAAGATGCCCTCCTGACTTGCTATGCCAGCAAAATAGAGAAGTACTATTTGGAGAATAATATACCTTTCAAGATTTTGCTTGTTGCTGATAACGCTCCTTGACATGGTCCTTTTATTGATGATCTTCATCCCAATAACAAAGTAGTCTTTCTCCCTCCAAAGACCACCTCTTTGATCCAAACAATGGCTCAAGGAGTTATAGTAGCTTTAAAGGCCTAATGTCTGAGGAGGAACTTTGCCAAGGCTATTGCTACAACTGAGGAAAACCATGATGCAATTCTGGAAAGATTACAACATCTATGACTGCTTCAAGAACCTTGCTTGCTTGGGCTTGGGGTGATGTCACCAAGGAGTGTATCAATAGCATCTGGAAGAAGACATTCAAGAGGTTCATCTATGACTAAAGGATTTGTCAAGTATGTGGATGTTGCAAAAATCAAAAGCCTATGATTGAGATGGCAAACAACTATAACCTGGGTGTGGATGAGGAGCAACTAGAAGTGTTTTCTGGGGAATTGAGTAATGAGGAGTTGTCGCAACTGGAACAGGAATGCATAGCTGAAGAAGAGGCAAAAGAAAAGGAAACTGCAGGAGAAGAAAAAGTAGAACTCCCAAGAAAATTCACAGTGCAGGGTTTGGGAGAAGTTTTTGTAGACCTCTGCAAGCTCCTTAAAAAGTTTAAAAACATGGACCCCAACACTGAAAGATTGTCATTAATAGAAAGGAATGTTCATGGTGCATTATGTGCTTACAGGTAAATCTATGATGAAAAGAAGAAACAAACCAAGCAAACCATCGTGGACATATTTCTTAAAAGAGTGACACTTCCTCAGGAAAAGCCTCCGGCAGGTCCTTCAAGAGGATTCCAGAAGAAGACATTGTTATGTAATAAATATCTATTTAAAAGTAGAATTCAAGATTAGGAATACCTACATTGATTGTCACTGATGATTATTAATGGTTCTCATATTTCAGCTGTTAGAATCATGGTAGCAATTTCCCATTGAGAAAAAGAGGATTTAAAAAAATTGTGAAGCAAAAGAAGGAAATTACAATAGAAGATCAAAGACAAATTTTAAAATTTTGATTAGAAATACTTCTTATTCCTTCTTCTTCACTTTGAGAGTGCCTGGTTCATCAATCCTCACAGGCCTGCAAAAGTAAATATTAGCTATGCTTTAAAAAAAAATGCTTTTGAACTTGTTTGGCCTTCACCGAGCTCCACCAAGGGAATGGTTATTTAATGGGGCAAAGTGATTGAGACCACTTTGCAGGGGGTGGTCTGGGTTGGCAGGTAGAGCTGTGGAGGGCAGCACTGTGAGTGCCTGGGCATCCCAGACAGCAACAGATGTCTGAGACACTGGAGTGAGGCCACAGAACGACAATGAAGGGAGAGACCTTTGAAACCTCTTCTGTAATTTCTCTATGGAGAAAAGGGGGCAAATTAATTAATCAAATTTAAAAAGCTGCCCTCTTTATCATAAACTCAGGTGTTGGGTAGCCTTTTCCCATACTATCTTACTACTAAACCCAGTTCAGAAAACTCCTCATCCTAATATTCTCTAACTTAACTGTAATGAAGTTTTCCCTCCATCATGTCAGGGACAGAGATAGTGATATCAGTGGAGGGAAGCCTGAATTCTGGAGGCAAACAGACTAAAGTTTACGTATTATCTCTGTGTGTATTCATTGTATACAAATTGCTTACATTTTCAGAGTTTCAGTTTCTTCATGTGAAAATACTCATGTCATGAAGTGTATTTTGAATTTTGAAATACTGAATTTAACTATCTGGGAGAGTAGTTCATACATAAAGGGTCTCAGTAAGCGATAGCTGTCTTTATTACATGTAGCCTCTCTAAACTTAACGTCTCAGCTCGCAGACCAGGTTGCTCCAGCCTTATTATTCAGAGCTGGAAAAATCCCCTCTGAAGGCTGCCCTACCAATATGTAGTGAATTTTTTGAGGTTCAAACGCGGAGCTGAAGGTGAATGTGTTTTTTAAATGGTAGAATGTCATATCAGCAAATCTCAAAATGGGTTCCATGGAGTCATTATGAAGGATGTTAATAGCTGTTCCTCGAAAGATTTTGTGATTAGCTAAGTCAGGAAACAAAGAATTTAGGACGTTTTAGAAATTTTATTATGTCACTATTATTTCTGAAGATCCTAGCAGAGGATGGGTAGCACACATAGCATTTCCCCCAATTTTTTTATCATAAACTTTTGTTTTCATGAGGCTTCTCATGACTCCCCCAAGGGAGAAGACTTTGAAGTAAAATGTGTTTATAATTATTGTAAAAGTAAGCCAAGAAATAAAATTCTTTCCAAGTGGGTCTCAATCATGTCTTGCTTCTGCACTTTGATCCATTAGGTGGAACACTGTAGAAATCAGGCTTTGACGCAGAGACTCTAATATTCATTTAAACATTAGTTTTAGAAAGAATAGGAAATGCTATATATCACTGTTAAGGCAGAATAAAAAGAACATCTTTATCCAGGTTTGCAGAGTTCTGATGGAATTAGATTTCGTTGCATTGCCCCCTAGGTAACGATGTCCCTGCTGATTATATGGGGGGAACAAAGCAAAAGATGATCGAAACCTAGTTCTGAATAACAAGAAGGACATTTTCTTAAAAAGATCGTCCTTTTCATTGTCATGGCAAAGAGTAATATTTTATTTTTAGTGCTTTGGAATAATGTACCCTAAATATTTTTACTTATATCCTATTAACTATGGGACTTATGATAGTTTACAATTGCAGTCATGTGAATGTAATTATCTGTATCCTTACTGGAGAGGTGGGGAAAATTGGGTCACGATATAATTTTAAAAATCCCTCTCTAAACACCTATTGTGTTCCTAGGAAAGTCAGGAACAGAATTTGGTTCTCAATTCCACACGTCATGTTTTATCCATTGAATCAATATATTGGATTTGACACTTTATAGGTTCTATGGACCCTTGTACGTGACTCCAGAGAGCAATGGAAATATTACTGAGATATTCAAATATATTTTGATAATCACAATTGTGTATATTGGTGGTGCCAGTGCCTCCAGAGTTCTTTCTGATACTTTAGACATGAAAAGCAGTAAAGGAAGAGCCTCAAGACATTAAAAAAAAAAAAACAACTGGGACATCGGTCATTTCAGGGTTAGAGCCTATTGAATTCATGGAGATCAACACAATGGGCCAGCTGGGACTATTTTTTCACACAATCCTTCTCAATGAATAGCCTTTCCCATCCTGGGATTGATAGTTTATTTTAATAATAATTCATTCTATCACAATGGTTATGTTATTCTTTACAATCATCCCTATATTGGCATGAAATGATAGCCTGGGAAAAGGGAGACCTTCAAAGCTACAGTTAGGGGTATATATATCTGCACTAAATCCTAATCTTGTCAATATCGTAAATTTAGGCCTGAATCAAATCCAAGACTCTAAAAGACGTCCCCACTTACTTTCCTTTGATGTCTGACTCAGCATACAGTTATACAGCTGTAACACTTCTTTTGGTAGGAAGGATATTTCCTTAAATATGTTTAGAAATGTGAGTCTCTTTATTTTGAAGACGTAGAACATGAAGTTGGTCCTGGGACAAAATCAAAGCAAAACATATGGTTCAAAAGACACTGTTTGTTTTCCTTAAGATTTTAACCTTGCAAAATGAGCTAACAAAACAAACCCCAGCATAGCAACAGGCCTTCTGTGGGATTTAGTTGAGATGAAGCTGTCTGTGGCTTGTGCGGACTACCATAACAGGAGAGCACAGAAACAGGCCAAGCCTGACGCCCTCCAGCATCTGAACCAATTCATCCAGTACAGCAGAGAAGCAAGGGGAAAAACAGCCAGTTAGGAGAATAAGTCTGTGAATACTTTAAGAACAACGGTCATTCATAACTGTGGAGAAACAGAAGCTAGTATCTTAAATCATTTTCACATCAATATATGAAATCTAAGATAAACAGGAGTCTTTGAAAGAAAATTAATTAGGCAGAATGATTTCCCATAGATAGTGTGTTGGAAGAAGTCTCTATCATCCTGAATATCCAGTAAGTGCCAACTCCTCCCTGGGCACCAAGGTAATAACTTGTGAAAGTTACTTGGATCCATGAAATTAATCATTGGATCTCATTGTTTGGATAATTATTTGCACTGGATCTCTGTATATTTCTGAATCCATATATTTCTCATTGAAAAACGTTTCAAGAAGTTCTTTGAGGCCTAAATGAAAGAACCAAACCAATACACAGTTTTATTAAGTGAATTCACTTATATTAAAACTGTAGTTCCAATCTTAAGAGTGGGTTATGCACACTATTGTTTATGCTTCTCTATTTTTGAGTTTTTTACTGTATAGTTATTTAAGACTGAGATTGTTTCTTCACATCCTGTTTATGATTGCCAAATTCCCAATTATTTTCCCTTTAATATGTCAAATATAGGACCACAGGGATTGTCTTTCAAAAACATAAAAACTTGCATGAATTTGTTCAGAAACCCATGAAGTCTCTTTATTGCCTTTAGAAAACTCTCCTCAGATGTTCATTTTCCTTTATGATCTGATCCATAGTTAAGTGGTTTCTCCCCAAACCATTCATACCTGCCTCCATCAGAGGCAATGGGCACATCCTATAAACTAATCATATGAAATTAAGAGCCATTTTTAAACTGTGCTATGCACTTTCAAGTCTCTTCCTTAGCGATTATATTTCCTCTGCCAAAAATGTTCTTTCCTAAATTTCATCTATTAACATTGCTCTAAATTTTCAAGATCCAATTACAATGCTTAGTGATACCTTGGCCAATTTCTCAAGTTAAAATTAACTACTCCATCCTCTACGTTATTTAAAAAAGCTTTATGGCAAGAAAGAAGAACTTATTTTGGTAATAAAGAGTTTACAATAGTATTAACTGAGAGTCACTTGGAGTTTATAGAGCTTACCTCAAAAACAATCATGGGTAGGTATATTAAATTCTCTCTCTAATTGGTGTCTTCGGGGAGGTAGAAATTAACATTATTAAGAGCCTGCCAGGTAAAGTAGATTGTGGGTGTTTTACATTCTTTATAAAATATTCATTCTTATAATAACATTATGAGGTAAATGTCTACTCTTTAGATAGGAATATTGAAGATCTGAGATTTTTTTTTCTTATTAGTATTTCTAAAAGATGTTAAGCAAGCAATGTGTTGAGTTATATTCTCCATTAACTGAAGTGTTAATGGTGGACTGATGCATTGTGCCAGTTCAATATAGAATCATGTTTAATAACCAGCTGAGTATTCCCTTAATTTACCAGAGATGAAAGAGGTTTAATAAATGGTGGTGTCAGGGTCAGGCCTCAAACCAATTTTACCTGATGCCAAACTCCATATTCTTTTGAGGAAATCATACTCTTTCTCTAAAGTGAGCTGAGTCATAACTATGGGGATGTTTGCAAGTCACCATGGTAAATGGACTCTGTGTTTCCTTTTGTCATCAATGTTCTCAAAATCACCTTACATCTTCCAGTTCCCTACCTTGGAGTTGCGTTTAAGCCACCATTATAAGTTTGAGTTTATTTTAGAGAATTTTATTAATTTTATAACCACACATTTTCATACATACAGCTTTCTTACTTCCCCAACTTACATTTCTTGTTCTCACTCATGCTTTTGCTCTTATATGTGGATGACTAGCCTTCTTTTTGTTCATTTTTTGTTTTCCTTGGTAGAGGCAAACAAATATTGATTACATGTGAATTTTTTACCCAGCACAGAACTAAGAATTAAAAGTAAAATTATTTAAGACTTTTATCCTTGAAGAGGTCATGGTCAAGCTAGGAGAAATGTATATAAACAGATTGTGGTTTGGGAGTCCTTAAAATCACTCTCTGATTAGTGATTGGCAAAGGCTGGGTTTTCAGAGCTTACTACAGCAAGAGTTGGCCAGCTTCACTTGCTTTTGGTCAACTCTCAAAGGCAGGGCGGGGAATGTAAAAGATTTATAGCGTAAAAAGGAAAGGCTTCAGGTATACCCTGATTGGAAGGTTGTGGCATGGAGAAGCTGGAAGCAGGCTAAGTAGAGTGGCCACCCTATGTCAGATTAGTTAGGGTAGCACACTTGGCTTTCTCTAGTTCATCCTAAAGTGGAAATAAGGGCAAAAATTGGGGAAGCTGGATGTTATTGATAAAGTTCTAACTACTTTGAGCTAATTGCTACAGAGATTGTAGTTTAGCTTAACTGAACTTTTTGCTTCAGATTGTGAGTCAGAGTTCTATTTTTCTATATGGTCTTGCATTGTTTGTTTATATATTCAGTCTCTCAGTTATATTTAAAGACTTACAGAATGACCGATCTATTGATATTTTTAGCCCGCAAAATAGTGTGTCAGATCTAAGAACGCATTTTATGACAACGGAAATGTGACAATGAGTCTGTGTCCACAGGATCCAGTGTTTTACCATATACTCCACCACCCAGAGGCAGTCATAAGAGTATCCTGTTAAAGGCTTAAAGTGCCAGATTGGGAACAATATCCAATGAGATTATATAATAAGCCAACACATGATATATAATAGTCTGTCCACCACAGCTAAAGTTCTCAGATCTGGAAACCAAGGAGTGGTCTTAGGATAGGCTCTTCTTACCATCCTTCCATTGATCCATCCTTGCAAAATGAATCTCCGCCAAGTTAGAGGTTTATTTGACCCATGGAAAACTGGACTTAGTGGATAAATTGTTCCCCTTTTTTCTTTCTGGATAAATGGTCTTGAAATACCATTTATATAAATTTATGTATACTATTTACATAAAAGGTATTACAAGACCATTTGTATGTTTACTAGAGGGTGTCATGTGGGAGATGGAGCAATTAGTGGCACTTAGTATGCATCTTCATATCGGTTCTCCATCCTTTCTGTCCGTTGTCCCTTGTCTTTCACTACACTCAGTGTGATTGCCCTCCCTAATAAAGCAGGTACCACATACCTCTTTGTTTTAGGCTCTGCCTTCTGTGAAACCCAGGCTAAGCCACCAGGGTCTCAAAAATATCTCCTAGACTTCCACTTTGTGGAGTGCAATTCACTTATTTGGAATAACTTAACAAAGATTAGATTTAGGACAAAAGGATCACTCATTGGGTTGGACTTGATGATTAATTTAGACATACTAAAGAAAATACTAAGCAGGAATTTGGATATATGTGCATACGGCTCAGGCATAATGCATATAAAATAAGATGGGAATCATGAGCGTATGGATTGTAACTGAAGCTACGATTAGAATGGATTGTCTAGGGAGAGAATGCAGAGAAATAAAATAAACAGATCTAAGAGCAACCCTGGGAAATATTACATGTATTTCTTGAAATGAAGAAAATGAAATTGTATAGAAGCAGAGAAGCAGCTTGATGAGGTGGAACAGAAAACAAATAAACTGAAGGGTTGTGGAAGCCAAGAAAGGAGAGAGTTTAGATTAGAGGCGATTGACAGCAACGTTGAGTGCTACTGCTGAGTCAAGTAAAACAAAGACTGAAAAACATCTATTAGATATAGAATCATGAGAATTATTAGTGACACTGAGGGAGGGGTGGTGGGGAAGCTATTTTCTTGAAGTAAGAGGTAAAGAGGGCAGAGACATATTAGGCATCAGGAAAAGGCACAGAGAAAAGGAAAAGCATGGAATGTCCTGTAAACGTCCAGGAGTTTGGTTGTGTTAAAATATAGAAATAGGACAAAATGAAGGATGCTACCTATGGACATGAGTTTTGTCTAAGAAGATACTTAGCATTATTATGAAACTTCTTATAATATGTGGTATGGAGAGAGAAGTTTGTTTTTCCTAACCTGGAAAATACCTAACGTGGTAGGTTTGTAATAGCCTATGGTCCCTAGATTAAATAGGGATGTAAATAACCCCCTTAAATTTAAATGAAAGTTTGTGTTTGTGTGTGCATGCATGCATGTGTTTTGCTAGGGAAAACAGACATTTATCCAATTTTAAAAGAGGTATAAAAACCCGAAAAGATAAATAGCCATTTATCTAGAGTATGTTCCAGAATCTCTGTTTGCAAAAGATTCATTGCTCTTAGACATTTTTTAAATTGCTGAACAAAAATACAAGACTGTAATTATAATCTCAATTATGCTTGTGTAGATCTGCAGTGTGGGAAACCATGCAGACTCTGATAGAGCCGAGATAATTACAAGCAGCATGCAGAATGTAATTGTAGGTGTAATTGCCAAGGACTGAGAGAAACATGAACAAATGAGGGATCTGGAAAGGAAATTAATTTAAAGGAATCAATGTGCTTGAAATAGCAGGTAAGAGGGATTAGATTTCCCTGGAGCAATTTCTAGAAGAGCAATAAAGCATCAATCTGGTGAATTATTAATTCTATTTGAAAACTAAAAAACCTAAAATATTGATAAAAAGCGGGTTATTTCCTTGTGCTGGAGTAATCTATATCTTCCTCAACCTGTCGCCTGTGGTTAACACAAGAAGTAGCAAAGGAAAAAAATGATAATTTGAGAATTACTATAATAAGCAATATAAGAAACTTCTAAAATCAAATGTTTTTTCTATGTAAACTCAGATTTTCAAATATTATCAAATTTATAAACTGCTAAATATTATATATGATTTCCCTTCATTAATTCCGTTTGAAATAGATGCTTACTATATCTCCAAAGAATAAACATCAATAGACTATTCATTCCTAGGGAATTCACAGACAGTAGCGTTCTATGTTTGATCTCTGACTTTCTGCTTTGTCATTTTCTTTCACATATTTTGCTCAGTTGGACCAGGTTGTAGTTCCTAGAATAGGAGTTTGAATCAGATGCAAGATGCAGGCTTAGCTCTAAACCTGTTGCTCATCTCTTCTCAGTTCTCTATCAATTCTGTTCTATAAGTCTCCAATTTCTTGTCCAAACCCTCCCCGATGCTGTCTAACTTTTGCCCTATTTCTTTTACTTTAACTCTCTGAGCTCCTCTTCATTCCTTCCGCTGTTGAGTTTGAGTTTTTTGTTAAATTGTGGGCTCTAATTTGCCTTCTGTAATGAAGCTCTGGGGAAGAAATGACTTCCATGGTTTCAGCTATCTTCTCATGCTCACAGTATGCCTAAAACAACACCCCTAGTTATAATATCTCATCTTTTCAAGTTTCTTTCTTCATTCACCTCCAAATAAACCTCATTTTTTAGTCCCTTTGTTGCCCAAATTAGTATGTTGGTACTGAAATCATAATTTCCTCCCACTTATTGCTTCTTATTATTTCATGTCGCAATGCACTTACTAGTCATAAAAACTAAAGTTATCTTATTCCTGTCTCTCTGTATCCTTTTCACCAGTATCTGTTATTTATACAACATATTTCTTTATGCTCTCTCTCTCAGAATTCAAATTTAGCCCCTTTAAGAATTAGAAGAGTATATAGCTTATCTTTCTGTCATTCCTCTATTTTTACTGAAACAGAGTTCTGCAAGTCATGGGGGCTCAGTAAATATAGCATTGATCTTTCTTTAATAACCCATTCTTAGGTCTTATTTTCCAGATCTAAGATTGATTGCATTTTGATTGATAAGATTTGATTTTGGCTTCCGGGAACACTTGTAGAATTTACAATTTCATAGAAATATAAGAATAATGACTTCTAAACTAAACTCTATTTCTTCCTGATATATTGTTAAGTTGAACTATTGATTGGGAATTCTTATAGACAGAAGAAGTAGTAATTTCAATAGCGGTTTGAAAGGATGTTTGTAAGAAGTAAACAGCCAGAATGGGGCCTGAGAAGGAAGCAGCTGTCACAAGTTAAACAAATAGGAACATTTCCCTGTCTTATATATTGTTTTATTTAAAAGAGGTGTATTTATATTGAATGTTAATTGTAATAGGAAGAAGAATATGTGTATAAAGTATTGCTTTTGTTTATTTATTTATTTTAAGATTGGCACCTGAGCTAACATCTGTTGCCAATCTTCTTTTTTTTTTTTTCTTCTTCTCCCCAAAGCCCCCCAGCTCATAGGTGTATATTCTAGTTGCATGTCCTTCTGGCTGTGCTATGTGGGACACCGCCTCAGCCTGGCTTGATAAGCAGTACCATGTCTGCACCCAGGATCCAGGCTGGCCCCTGCTTTCATTTTGAAGAGAAAGGCAGAGAGAGAGGGAAGATGGGGGAGAGGGGAGGGAGAGGAGAGAGAAATGTAAAACAAATTAAACCATTGTGTTTGCCAAAATGTGTTAGTTGAGAATCTTTCCCTTAAAAAAGTGTCACCTTCACGGTATACTGTATTCTCTCACTCCTTTAAGATATTTATAATGGATATATATCTAATAGGGGTTCTGAGTGATTAATTTTGTTAGATTCAACATATCTCAAACTTCTTCAACCCCGGAACTCTAAGTAATATCTATTAATTTCCCAGAAAACCAAGATTAAACAGAACATGCTTTGGAAATATTATGCAATTCTGTATGTTTGAGACATTCTTCTTGCGATGTAATAACAAAAGGGAATATCATGATAAAAGGAAGGCATCCAGCAGCGGGTTACCCTTTGCCATTGCCGTGAGATTTAGGGTATTTAATAGTCTAACCCGGTAAAATTGTTTCACTTTTCATATCAAATTACCAACATTGATTTGTATCGTTCATCCATGCTTTATTTAATTTTCATTAGATCTAGAATAAAATCTCCAAGCATTTAAACCCGAAGAACCCCAACGTAGGTTACTAACTTTAACTTTATCTAAACAACGCTTCCCTTTGTGTTACTTTGGTAGAAAGATTTACTCTATTTATGCTATTTAATCACTTCTTAATCATTACAAAGTGGCTTTTGGTTTTTTTAAGATTTTATTCACTCTTTAGTGTCATTTACCCCACTACTAGGGGATCAGTTTTGTTTAGTGAGATATTATGTACAAGATTGAAACTGAGATACTGAGAGAAATTGTACCAGATATTTGAGGCCACAGGCGTACCATGTAGTTCACAATAATGGAATAATTCCTTTAAAAAATTATCATAATTTTATGTCGTACTTTGAATCCCAAGTGAATTAGTATACAATGTGAACCTTTAAAAACGGTTGTTGAGGGGCTGGCCCAG
This sequence comes from Equus quagga, assembly GCF_021613505.1. Taxonomy (NCBI): domain Eukaryota; kingdom Metazoa; phylum Chordata; class Mammalia; order Perissodactyla; family Equidae; genus Equus; species Equus quagga. The sequence goes on from NC_060274.1 coordinate 70,837,337, forward strand.
TGGCGCAGCGGTTAAGTGCGCACGTTCTGCTTTGGTGGCCTGGGGTTCACTGGTTCGGATCCCGGGTGTGGACATGGCACTGATTGGCAAGCCATGCTATGGTAGGTGTCCCATGTATAAAGTAGAGGGAGATGGGCACAGATGTTAGCTCAGGGCCAGTCTTCCTCAGCAAAAAGAGGAGGATTGGCAGCAGATGTTAACTCAGGGCTAATCTTCTTAAAAAAAAAAAGAAAGAAAGAAAATGGTTGTTGAGAAACAGAACCAATACAAATGATATAAGATTTTATAAATATTGGGCTTTTACTGCATATATGTTTATGGTTCAAGGTCGTGATGTGTCCCATGATGTATCTGAATGCTAGAAATTACAGCTGGGTTTCCAACCGGGGGCTACTGTGTTCTCATTTCCTTTTCACTGTATTCCTGTGGATAAAATGGAAAAACTTTATTATTCCTTTGTTAAATGGTTAAAGGGAGTCATGGAAAAGGTTAAATGGCAGTGCCATGATTATATCTAAAATTTCTACAATTCTGACCCATTGCCTTTCTCCAATAGATTACATTTTTAAAATATTATACCTGGACTCTGACAAAAACTCAGAGTACATATATAACAAGGCATTTTCCTAAAAGCCTATTATTGTTATATATTTATTTAGAAAACTTCAATTTTTAAAAATTAATTAAATTGATATATTTAAATCCAATTTTACTACTTGAAATGTGATTGTACTACTTGAATTTGTATATATACTATCACTAAAAGTATGCATTATTACTACAAAGTTAATATTTTTTATTAAATATTGAATCCTTTGGGATGTGTATTAATGAGGAGAACGTTTAATTTTATCTCATCAAACATAGAAACGAGAGCAAACATTTTTCTTAATATTTAGGAAAATAATTTATACTGATCATACCTCTTCCCATTCTCAGTTACCTACTTATTAGAAAATTCATGAAGTGTGTCTCACAACCTGGGGGATAGAGGGAAAAAATGTTTTCCACCAAATATATGTATGAAATCCTTTATTGGTTGTTGTTCAACAAATATTAACCATCTCTTTAGAACTCTAACATATAGTTATCTCTTTATAACTTTGTAACACAGAAAAGCTAATTAAATAATCACTTCAGAGTGAAAAATTCTGGGAATACTCATTAGCAAAAGTCTAATATGTGTAATTATTTATAAAATTTTTTTCAAAGTACATCAAATTGTCTATTTTCCTTTCTCAGCAGTTATTTTGGATGATCCTTAAAAAAATTCCAACATGGGATCAATACATCTTTACATCTGTCATGAAATATATTTTTCTAAATGAGCAAGAGGCTAATAATGAACCAAAGCCGTTGTTCTTTAAGATGCCAACCTCCATCCTCCATGTGCTTTTACCTGGCAGATAGCTTCACGTGCACGCAGTGGGGGATTAGGACCATACGCAAATCCTCTGCTTGAAGCACCTTTTCATATGTATGTCTCCATGATCCAGTTTGGGTGATAACTTTCTCTCTCTTTTCCTAATAAGGTAAAAGAAAAGTCTTCATGAGAGTGAGGTCTAGGGGCTTTGCTTCTTGTAATAATGCAATCAAGGCCTGAGAAGTTTGTTGGAAAAGGGGAGTCCCTTCTATTTGACGGAAGACAAGTCTAAGTTACACCTGCGTGATCTCAATGATAAGCTTGGGAAACACTGCTATCGTCTGTCTCAAGCCTGAGGAGGCACGCTTCTAGCTGTGGGGACCAAAATATTTGGAGGGTTGAAGCCTTTTACCTTCTGAAAGAAGACTGAAAGCAGGGGGCACAATAATTAAATATTATTTGGATATTAGATTTTATAATAGATTTTCTGGTGAAACCCTTTCACTCTCTGACACACACATGCGCGCACACACACTCTTTCTTTCGCTCCTGTTGTCCAGAAATTTCCATTGCAAAGCAATTAAATAAGCAGTGTAAGGTCAAACTCAGAGTGAAGCATACCTAATCACACACTCTTTCTCTTTCTCTCCTATTGTCCAGAAATTTCCATTGCAAAGTAATTAAATAATCAGTGTAAGGTCAAACTCAGAGCGAAGCATACCCAATTCTTCAAAATCCTAAAGCTGAAATATAGAGAGTAAACCTGTGGATTATTTTGCTCAGGATTAAAGAAAAGCATCTTGTAAAAATATTTTCACCTTTTGGTTAAAATGTTTATGTTAATACAGCATTAAATCCAAGGGCTGGTGAGTTACCCAAAGGTGTTTTATGGAACAACACATTATTAATGTGATCTTTGTGATAATTTTGTAGTGAACTGTGGCCCTTTTTTATTCTTTCCACTTTTCTGTAGGATGTTCTAAACATCAGATGGAACAGGTATCAATGGTATGTAGGTCAGCTAGACTAGCAAGAAAAACCACATTGAAGCTAAATTCAAGGAGGGAGTTTTGCAATCTGGTGACCATTGTCTCTCATCTTATCTACTCTTACAGAGCCACTAGCCCAGTGCTGATGACTAAATCTCAATAGCATCCTTAGTCCTGTACTTGGTAGACGTGACACAGAACACTTATGAGGAAATGGGCATGGACATGATCATGGCCAGCTGACCATGGCTTCTTAAATTGGGAGTGTGATGCTAGCCTCCCGCCTTACCTATCCAGGTACTGAGTGAATCTTGACCTGGAGCTTGCAATTTTGGGGGCATCATCTTTCTGCTGTGGTTTGGGCAATAAGCCAATAAGAAAAGGAGATTGACTTCCCTGCCCCCAACCAGGGCACAGCACATTGGTTTGAAGCCTGGTGAGAAAGGGAATCTGGCAGCTGGTGGCCATGCACACACATGCCCTGAGCTGCAGTATGGGGTCCCCAGTGTGCCTGTGAATGTCTACACTCTTCCAGAAAGTGAGTAGAAAGCACCATGACAATTCTAAAGAAACTGCAAAAGAGGAAAGTGTTTTATATTTCATTGCCTTTGGCACTTTTTCTTGCTTCTTGAACACGAAATTCTACATTTTCATTTTGCATTGGGATCCACAAATTGTATAACTAGTCATGGGCATGGTTCTCAAGTTTCAAGCGTGGTTTTACATTTAATATTTGTTATTGTGTATTTAGATAATTTTAGTGACTGTCCAGATTTACCGAAATCTTTAATACTTTGTTCTCTGCCTCACTTAATCCAGAGTGTAAAAAGAACTATGGTGCATGGAGGGGGAGAATGTAATCAAGATGGAGAAAGAACTGATAAATAGTAGCATGAGACAAAGTGAGGGGAGAGCTGTAGAACTGGCCTACCGTGGAGTTCACCTATTTGGGCAACAGCAGAAGGGCATTGATAAGTGAGGGTGGAAAGCCAACGGCTAGGTCTCCAGGCAAATTCGCAATGGTGTGTCATGGGTAGCTTTTGCTTGTCTTGGGCTGATTGCCCTGCTCTACATGAATATTCCTTGGATAATTGGCCACCATAGGAAAAAGAGTGAGAGGGCTGTGTGAGTGGAGGCACCTGGTGCCAAAAGAGTAGTTTGCATAAATATGGGGGAGTACTTAGGAAAGAATATATAATAATGTTAGTGAAAAGTCTGGGATTGGAAAAAAGAATAATGATTTCTTTTGGCTATTGATATTTTGGAATTTTGTCCGGTCATCGTTTGGGGTGAACCCTCATGTCTGCTGTGGCAAAGAAAGAATTACAGAAATGGGAAACCAAGTGAAAGCTGGGTTACATTGATTAGGCTTGCGGACTGCAGCACTATAAAATATCTTCCCCCAAACCTTTTGTTTTTTGTAATAGTGGTTGGAATAGGTACCTTGAAAGGGAAGGAATTGTGTTAGATTCGTTCTAAGTGTTGCCCAACACGAATAACAAGGAGACTGGTTTTGAAATGCAATAAAAGCTTCACAGACCCCAGGCACTTGAGGGTCTGGTTTGTTGTAGAAGAGGCGACCCTTGAGCTGATTGGCTTCCACCTCAGCCTGCATGCACATTGAATATATCTTTCTCCATCTCAGTCATGTAAGAGACTTGACTTAGCATATTTTTATTTAAGCAAGATCAGAATAGTTTTGCTTACATATATTTTTAAAGATTTATTTTTTATTTCTCCTTTTGCTCCCAAATCCCCCCAGTACATAGTTGTATATTTTTAGTTGTGGGTGCTTCTAGTTGTGGCATGTGGGATGGCTTGATGAGCGGTGCCATGTCCACGCCCAGGATCCGAACCAGGGAAACCCTGGGCTGCTGAAGCAGAGCATGTGATCTTAACCACTCAGTCATGAGACCGACCCCTAGTTTTGCTTATATTTTGAATCAAATTCTGCTTCCTTTTAATGCTTTATGTTTGTTTTTGAATGATTTATGTTTCTATACCTAATTAGAATTTGGGAGATATTAAGATACTACAGATAATAAACCTTCAAAAATATTTGTTGAATTTAAATAAATATGCAGAAAATTCCACTCTAACTCCAAATTACACAGGAGATATCAAATTAGATTTCAATGACTAGGAAAAGAAAACAATTTTAAAAATGTACATTTTATACATAAGTCATTTAATAAATATTAATAGATAAAAGAATTGGTTTAACTGACTTATTTTAGCTAAGATAAAATATGGTCACTCTATAGATGATATTGTAAGGTTTAGCCTACATTGAAAGCTACAAATATGTTTTTTAATCAATATATGTCTTTGGCAGGACCGGTATTGTATACGGTTAGATTGGGTAGCTTAAGAAAGGACATCCAGTTTCTAAATATTCCTTCACTCTGTTTTTAGGCTTAAAATGCTTAACAATGGGAAAATAAAAACAACTTCCATTCCATGATTTTTTTTTAAGCTTGAGCAATATGTACTGGAAAATGTACACATTGCCTGAATTCATGTTCTATGTGTGCTACTGACAGATCTTGATAGGGAAAGCATGAGGGAGCTGGGCAGATGGAATTTTGACCCCAAAGGGAAGAAAGAGTAGAGAAAAAGATAGTAAAGATGGCTGAAGACAAACTGCGTACTTCATAAGGCCCCTCCTGACTCCTGAATTCAGAAAGTCAGGTGACGAGACTTTAATGGAGTGTTCATTCTTATCCTTATGAGACAAAACATTATAATCCACCAGGGGCCCTCTTAATCACTACCTGATATACTTTATGAAGCAAATCCTGTAATCTCTCTCAAAAGGACTAGAAGAAATAAAATAACCCACAAAGTCCACTTTGAGATTAGTGGCCTTTTATTTTTTAATTAAAAATGTCTTGTGGAGTGAGACTATATGAACCTCCTTCTCAATTAAAGTGTACAAATATTACTGTATTAGGTAATGAATGACTTTAATATCCCACACAGCACTCAGGCATTTGGATCCATAGGCTGCTTATGAACTTCTGACTTTCTGCTTTCATAACAGGAGACCCAGAGTGTTTTAGCGTGGTTCACGTCTCTGAGGAGTTACGAAAAACAAAGTCAATTCAATAGAAGTCTTTGGGACCTATTGTTTGCTTCACCCTTTAGATCTCGGGTTCTCACCCTGTGGCCTGTGAATAAGCTTCAGCAAGCCAGGAAACACCCTGACCAAATGTGCTGTAGTTTGTGTATATATGCACGTGCCTGGGGAGGCTGCAGAGATTTCATCACCCACTTGCAATGATTCATAACCAGAACTTGAAGAACTACGGCCACAGTTTGTCAGTCTTGGCGCTATTGACATTTCGGGCTGGATAATTTTTTGTGGCGGGGGCTGTCCTCTGCATTGTAACATGATAGAGGCTTAGCAGCATCCCTGGCTCTAACCATTAAATGTCAGTAGCAGTTTTCCCTCTACTCACCAGTTTTAGGAACCCATAAAGTCTCCAGACACCACCAAATGTCCCCCCAGGGACAGTCATCCCAGGTTCAGAGCCACTACTCTGCAGTACAGATAATACATAGAACTTATTATTATTTTTTACTGGCTTATAAAATTTTATTCAATTCTTACCACATCTGATGACACATAAAATTCCAGCAGGCAGCTGTATTTATCTCTGCAGTAAGTATAGTAAAAAGGCAACCTTTTACTGTCTTCTGCCTTAGAGCAGAAAAGAAGGCAAACAAAATCATTACAGCCTACCCAGCTGAGCCCTGGGTTGTGAAGCACTCAGTTTTGAGACAAAAGCTCTGAAATTTGGTCTTAGAACCACCATTTTAGCCATGTAACCTTGAAAATGGCCTGACTGGGCCTAGTGCTCTCATCTGTGGAGATCTTTGGTATTAACTAAACCTATTCTCTTAGAGTGAGCATCAAACGTGATCGGAGACATAAAAACGCTCTATAAACTGCAAAGTGCTGTAATCTAAGGTGGCAGCATGAAAACAACTCTGGAGAATGGTAGAAAAGGTGAATTGTGTTCCTCTTCAATAAATATTAGCGGAGGGGATCCCAAATTAGAATGTACCTACTTCTCCATGTGCTCAAATGATCCATTCACTGGTAAGTATATGCATTTTATCTCATCCTTTTAAATCTCCTTTTTGTGTATGTTTTGTAATACTAAAATATATTAATTTAGTATTACAAACACACAATTTATAGATAAGCCAGCTGACATATTGGTGGTGTGTGCTCAAAGTATTGCTACGGTAGAGCTGGGAGTGAAACCTTTTGGAGACCACTATTCCAGAAAACAGCACTCTGGAGAACAGTATGGGCCTTGTGGCTCGGGGAAGCACCTTTTTCTTTACATTATTATCTCCAAATTATTGTACTAGCTGATAAGGGATTAAAGTAGGGGTTCTCAGGCTGGCTTATCATCAAGATCACCTGCAGAAGTCTTTTAAAATTTCGCTAAGTGCTGTCCCAGATCTGCTAAATCAGAATCCCCAGGGATGGAACCTGGCCCCCATGGGTGATTCTGACATGCAAACACGTCGAGAACTGATTTAAATCCTTAGCAGGTAATAATCTAGCTATTAATTAATGTGTTTAAAAGTTTAGCACATACAGACCAGGTTATATGCATAGGAAGTCTTCCAGGGTAGAAGAAAGAAATGAAGATAGAAAAGTAGAAAGAAAATCTTACATTTCTTTTACAGTTTTTTGGACAAACCCTGACCGAGGTATTTCTCTTTATGTATAACTTCAACCTCTGTGCTGTAAACAATTAACATCTTATGTCAGTTTTGGCACTATGCTATGGATTTCCAAATATTGGAGAATTAGAAAATACTGTGAGTTATAGTTTTGATTGTATTATTCTTTGCAGCGTTTTACCTTTACTGAGAGGAGCTATTTTCTAGGTCCTGCACAGATTTTATAGCATGTGACAGTTGCTACACTATAAGAATAAATATTTAAAAAAAGGAAAATAAACTGCTAAGCCTGGAGACGCACAGGAAACATGAATACTTCAATATACACAAGGAACTGATCAAAAACTTCTCTTGAAAACAGTTATCTCTCTTCTCTCAATCTCTCTTACTTCTGCCCAATTATAAAATAGACACTATATCTTTTCTCGGGCCTCATGAGACTTACAGGATTTTAGGGACACGAAACATTCTGCCGTTTAGTTTCCTGCCTCTGGGGAGAGGTGAGCAGTGTCACCTTTGCTACAAGAGCCAGGCCATTTGATAATGATGGATAAAGAGACTTTCTGGGTAATGAAATTCAAGGGCAGGATTTTCCTATATCTGGCAGAACCGCTAAAAGGCTATAGATCTGTAGATTCCTGTATGTTTGTGTTATTTTACAGATGAAAACATTTGGCCTTATGATGTGTGTTTGCTGCAGTATTTAAGAATATTCTATTTTATCTATTGAATTAAGAAAAGTAAATAAACAAAGAAGACAGGTGAAATGGATTGTAGAAGCATGTAGCTTGTGAGATGTGTTGACAGAAATCAAATAAATAGCTCAAGTACAGAATAAGAAGGTATGGAAGATACTATGGGTTGCATGGTAGCACTGGCCCTCTCTCTCAGAGTTCTGCAGATAAACAGCATCAGTAGAATATATATTATATAGATGTATATATCAACATATATATATAGAGAGAGAGAGAGAGAGAGAGAATTATTATAAGGAATTGGCTCACACAGTTATGGAGGCTGAGAAGTCCCATGATCTACTGCTCTGCTGTCTGCAAACCAGAGACCCAGGAAAGCTGGTGGTGTGAGTTCCAGTCTGAGACTGAAGGCCTGAGAACCAGGAGTGTGGATGGTGTAAGTCCAAGTCTAAGAGCAAGAGAAGACTGACGTCGCAGCTCAAGCAGACAGTCAGAGAGAGAATTCCACCTTCTTCCACCTTTCTGTTCTGTTTGGGCCCTCAATGGGTTGGGTGATGCAAGTCACTTTAAGGAGGGCAATCTACTTTACCCAGCTCACCAATTCAAATGCTAATCTTTTGGGAGACACTCTCATAGACCCACTCAGAAATAATGTTTAAATAGATATCTGAACATCCTGTGGCCCAGTCAAGTTAACATGTAAAAGTAACCATCACACCCCCCAGATTCATTTGTTGCAGTCCTAACCTCCAGTACCTCAGAATGTGGCCTTATTTGGAAATATGATCATTGCAGTTGTAGTTAAGATGAGGTCCTGCTTCTCCAGGCCCCTAATCTGACATGACTGGAGTCCTTATAAAAAATGGAAATTTGGACACAGACATGCACACAGAGAGAACACCATGTGAAGATGAAGGCAGAGATCAGGGTGATGCAGAAGCCAAGAAATACCAAAGATGGTCAGCAAACCACCAGAAGCTAGGACAGAGACATGGAACAGACTTTCCCTCACAGTCCTCTGACGGAACCATCGCCACCACCTTGATAATCTAGTCTCAGAAGTGTGAAACAATAAATTTTTGTCCTTTAAGCTACTCAGTTTCTGGTACCTTGTTACTGCATCCCTAGGAAGTTACTATAGAAGGGCTTAGACACCAAACATTCATGAGGCATTCAGGACAAAAGAACATGGACAAAGATTCAGGAAGTACTTGTGCCCTATGCTAAGTGTGTTCCCTTGCCCTGTCTCTTTCTCCTTGCTTCTTACTGTGCGTTGAAGATTGACTCGAGCTGTGTGATTCAAGCATGTTCATTTGGTCTGCAAGCCTTTCTGTTCTGTGACATCTGGATTAGCTTGCTTGGTAAAGTACCCAAAGGCCTCCCGTCACATCAATGCCTTTTCCCAGGATGACAAGCCCCTCAGAACCCAAAATCCAGGATTTTTTTTAATAATGAGTAGGTTTTTAAGAGAACTGCAGATTCTTTCTGCTATTCAGGTTTTGGTGTAATAGGAAACGGGTTTAAGACCTTCCTGTGGAGTTTTCTTTGGAAATGTGAGCATCATCTACTTTAGGCAAATTTTGATTTTATTGATTGTGTAACCAATACTCCCCATAGCTCCTACTGTGCTTGTTTCTCGCTTTATTTCTGGATTGTGATTTTCTTCAAGAAATATTAGAAGTGTGTCTGAAAGCATTGATTCACTACCGTGAAGTTTGCTTTCTTTTCCAAAAAAATCATCCGATGTGGTGATAAAAATCTGTTTAAAGTTTTAACTTCACTTTAAATTTTTATGCTCACTAAAACATCTTTTAAATCTTATAACACTGTCACAAAGAAGCCTGAAAGTTCTTCGAAATAAGTTTGGTGAGGAATATTCGGTATCTGCTTACATTGAGTGGTATTTTCAGAGCTGCTCCTAATTGAATTTTCAAGGCTTACCTGGCATTGCTCAGCTTCTACGTTTGTAGACTAGTTGTTTATTATACCTGCGAATCCCCTCCGGGGATTTTTAGGTTTATGTTTGCTTCTGCTCTTGTATATTTAACTGCTCACAGAAGCCAAGAGGGGTATCATTTGGCGGTTTGCTTACTATTTATAATTAGAATTCTCCTGGGGCAAGGGCGAAATTAACTCATGGGTTTGATCCTAGCAATTTACCTTTCTATTGTTTATTTATCGCTATAATTAGGAATTTACCATTCAAGCGTGATATTTCAGTAAGGGATAATGGGAGCGAACAGCCTGATTGCTGATGAAACTGAGCATGGTTAAGTAGTATAGAATGAAGTGTACCCTTCTCTAGTGTTCAAAAGGCCTTGCGTTAGAAAAATAAAGCAGTGATTGATTCATTCATTTCCTAAAACAGTCTTTGCTTTGCCTACAGAATATATAGACTCAGGAATCTGCAAATCAGCTAGTAGCATGCTGGTTGAGCACTTAAGCGCAAGGGTCCGACTCTGAAATCCTGGCTTTAGCTACAGCACCCAGTGACCTTAAGCCAATTACTTAGGCTCGTAGGCTTCATGCTTCCCATCTTGAAAGGAAGGTCATAAGAGCACCTTATCCCACTTTATTAGGGATGTTATAAAGATTAAGAAAATTCTTAGCACAGTGTCTGGCATGTTGAAAGGACTTTATACCTGCTACCTCTTGTTAATTTTTGCTTTCTAATATGTAGTTCAGTTAAGCATTTTCTTTATTTCTTTTTTGAGTGAGACATTGGAATTAGAAAGATGTCAAATATTGGCTCTTCAGTAGAGGCTCTCGTAATCTGGTTAGGGGGAATACACATAGGAAATTATTTCTGTGTACTCAGATAAAGGCATGAACTGGGCACACTGTAAGTGCAGAAGAGGGATACTCACTCCAACGTGGAGAATCAGGGAAGCTTTCCTGGGTAATCAGGAAAGCTAAGTAAAATGTAGTTAGGGCTTAGAAGGAAATAGCTTGGGCAAAGACAAAGAGCCACATAACACTGTGCTATATTCAAGTAACCAAAGCTTACCGAATTCCAGAGAGTAAGATACAAGATGAAGAGAATAGGCAGTGGATTGAGAGAGGCACCCTTCTGATGATGCCATCTCAGGAGCTTGGCCTTTATGCTTTGAGTGATGAGACTAAGTGAAGCACTTCAGCAGGTCTGTGCCATGGAGCTCTCTGGGTGATGTGTGGAGGACAGACTTCGGGAGCCAAAGCCAAGACAGAAATATACTCCTTAGAAAAGATAATGACCATTTGCATTGAAGCCGCCACAGTAGAGGTGGAGAGGAGGTGGTGGGCGTGAAAAATGTTTAGGAGGTGAACCAGCCAGTACTGGGTGTTTGGCAGGAATGTAGGAGTGAGGGGCAGAGAGATTTAGAATGAATCCAGTTTTCTGGGTTGAATAACAGAGTGGAGGTGCTGCTACTAACTGAGGCAGGGAATACGGGAGCAGAATGAAGAGAGTGTGGGAGAACGGTGACGATGTCTTCCCTTTGACACCTTTCCCTAGGAAACATACAGAAGGATATACGGATCTGAGGATGAAAATAGTAGACTTGAGTCAGTGAACAGGAAGAGCTGCTTATACCATAAGACAATTTACTAGTCTCTGGGAAGAAATCGTAGTTGAATCTATACACAGTATTTAAGCCTCAATGCAGGTAAAAGGGTTGAGTTTCATAGTGAAAATATGAACTATTATTTATTGATTATTTTTATGCTATACCTCTTTGTTAATCCTGTTAATTTTATAAATGTACTATTTTATCTGCTAGATATAGCTACCGTATCTACTCATTTTATCTAAAGATTCTCTTAGTTACTCTTGGTTTTGTCTATACATTTTTCATTTTTATCTTGTTAGGTGGAGAACCCAAACAATTTTATCTAAATATTGTTTTTTAAGCAAATTATACATTCACTTAAACCCAACATATTTTTATGATGTACTTATGCTATACCGGATATTGAAAAGAATGGTATAAACAAAAATATGCATACCTTATACCTTTACAAGAAACTTATATATTTCATTTTTTTCCAATTATTTTGTTGAGGTCATAAGGGTTTATAACATTGTGTAATTTCAAGTGTACATTGTTATTTATCGGTTTCGGTATAGACTGCATTATGCTCACCACCAATAGTCTAATTTTTATCTGTCACTATACATACGTGCCCCTTTACTCCTTTTGCCCACCTTCCAGCCCCCTACCCTTCTGGTAACCACTAATCTGTTCTCTTTATCCATGTGTTTGTTGATCTTCCACATATAAGTGAAATCATGCAGTGTTTGTCTTTCTCTGTCTGGCTTACTTGCTAAAGCTCATACCCTCGACATCCATCCATGTTGTTGCAAATGGCATGATTTTGTCTTTTTTATGGCTGAGTAGTATTCCTATATATATATATATATATATATATATATATATACCACATCTTCTTTATCCATTCATCAGTTGATGGGCACTTGTCTTGCTTCCACATCTTGACTATTGTGAATAATGCTGCAATGAACATAGGGGTGTATAAATCTCTTCAAATTGTTGATTTCAAGTTCTTTGGATAAATACCCAGCAGTGGGATAGCTGGATTGTATGGTATTTCTATTTTTAACTTTTTGGGAAATCTCCATACTGTTTTCCATAGTGGCTGTACTAGTTTGCATTCCCACCAGCAGTGTATGAGGGCTCCCTTTTCTCCACATCCTCTCCAACATTTGTTATTTTTTGTCTTGGTAATTGTAGCCATTCTGACAGGTGTAAGGTAATATCTCATTGTACTTTTGATTTCCATTTCCCTGATAATTAGTGATGTTGAACATCTTTTCATGTGCGTCTTGGTCATCTGTATATCTTCTTTCCAAAAATATCTGTTCATATCCTCTGCCCACTTTTTGATGGGGTTGTTTTGTTTTTCTGTCGTTGAGTTGTATTAATCTGTTATATACTTTGGAAATTAATCCCTTGTCGTATATGGGATATGCAAATATTTTCTCCCAGTTGGTGGGTTGTGCTTTCTTTGTGTTCATGGTTTCCTTTGCCTTGCAGAAGCTATTTAGTCTGATGTAGTCTCATTTGTTTATTTTTTCTTTTGTTTTCATTGCCTGAGTAGACATGGTCTTCGAAAAGATGCTTCTGAGGCTGTTGTCAAAGAGTGTACTGCCTATATTTTCTCCTAGGGGTTTCACTGTTTCAGGTCTTACATTCAAAGTCTAATCCATTTTGAGTTAATTTTTGTGCATGCTGTAAGATGATGATCTACTTTCATTCTTTTGCATGTTACTGTCCAGTTTTCCCAGCACCATTTATTAAAGAGACTTTCCTTTCTCCATTGTATGTTCTTGGCTCCTTTGTTGAAAATTAGCTGTCCATAGATGTGTGGGTTTATTTCTGGGCTTTCAGTTCTGTTCCATTGATCTGTGTGTCTGTTGTTGTACCAGTACCATGCTGTTTTGATTACTATAGCTTTGTAGTAGATGCTGAAGTCAGGGCCTTGTTCTTTTGTTCTCAGCATTGCTTTGGCTATTTGGGGTCTTTGTTATTCTATATAAATTTGAGGATTCTGTGCTCTCTTTCAGTGAAGAACGTCATTGAGATTCTGATTAGGATTTCAATGAATCTGTAGATTGCTATAGGCAATATGGACATTTTAAATATGTTTATTTTTCCAATTCATGAGCATGGAATATCTTTCCATTTCTTTATGTCTTCTTCAATTTCTTTCCATAATGTCTTATAGTTTTCAGTGTATAGATCTTTCAGCTCTTTAGTCAAATTTATTCCTAGATATTTTATTTGTTTTGTTGCAATTGTAAATGGGATTGCATTCTTGACTTCTCTTTCTGCTAGTTTGTTACTATAGTATAGAAATGCAACTGATTTTTGTAACTTGATTTTTTACTCTGCAACTTTGATGTAATTTTTGATTATTTCTAATAGTTTTCTGCTGGGTTCCGTAGGGTTTTCTATATATAGAATCATGTCCTCTGCAAAAAGTGAGAGTTTCACTTCTCCCTTTCCATTTTGGATACCTTTTATTTCTTTTTCTTGCCTTATTGCTCTGGCCCAATCCTCCCATACTATGTAGAATAGGAGTGGTGAGAGTGGGCACCCTTGTCTTGTTCCTTGTCTCAGAGGGATGGCTTTTAGTTTTTGACCATTAATTATTTTGTTGGCTGTAGGTTTGTCATATATGGCCTTTATTATGTTAAGGCACTTTCCTCCTATACTCATTTATTGCGAGTTTTTATCATAAATGGATGTTGGGTCTTGTCAAATGCTTTCTCCGCATCTATTGAGATGACCATGTGATTTTTATTCCCCATTTTGTTAATATGGTATATCACATTGATCAGTTCATGGATGTTGAACCATCCCTGTTTCGCTGCTTTAAATCCACCTTGATCATGGTGTATGAGCCTTCTAATGTATTGTTGTATTTGGTTTGCCAGTACTTTGTTGAAGATTCTTGCATCTATGTTCATCAGTGATATTGGCCTGTAATTTTCCTTCTTTGTGTTTTCTTTCCTGGTTTTGGTATCAGGAGGATATTCACCTTGTAGAATGAGTTAGGAAGTGTTCCATCTTCGTCAATCTTTTGGAATAGTTTGAGAAAGATAGGTATTAAATCTTCTTTGAATGTTTTGTGGAATTCTCCAGAAAAGCCATCTGGTCCTGGACTTTTATTTTTTGGGAGGGTTTTGATTACTGTTTCAATCTCTTTTCTTGTGATTAGTCTATTCAGATTCTCTATTTCGTTTTGATTAATTTTTGGGAGGTTGTGTGAGTCTAAGAATTTATCCATTTCCTCAAGGTTATCCAATTCGTTGGCATATAGTTTTTCATACTATTCTCTTATAATTCTGTGTATTTCTGTGGTATCCACTGTAATTTCTTCTCTTTCATTTCTAATTATATTTATTTGAGACTTCTCTCTTTTTTTCTTAGCAAGTCTGGCTGAGTTACTCAATTTTGTTTATTTTGTCCAAGAACTAGCTCTTAGTTTCATTGATCCTTTCTAGTGTTTCATTTAGTCTCTAAATCATTTACTTCTGCTCTAATTTTTGTTATTTCCTGACTTCTGCTGGCTTTGGGCTTTGTTTGTTCTTCTTTTTCTACTTCTTTTAGGTGTAGTTTAAGATTACTTATCTGAGATTTTTCTTGTTTGTTGAGTTGGGCCTATATTGCTATGAATTTCCCTCTTAGGACCACTTTTGTTGTATTCCATTAGAGTTGGTGTTGTATTTTCATTTTCAATTGTCTCCAGGTATTTTTTTATTTCTCCTTTGATTTCTTCATTGATCCAATAGTTGTTCAGTAGTATGTTGTTCAGTCTCCAGACATTTGTGACTTTCCCAGCTTTTTTCTTGTAGTTGATTTCTGGTTTTATAGCATTGTGGTCGGAAAGGATGTTTGATATGATTTCGATCTTCTTAAATTTATTGAGCCTTGCCTTGTTTCCAAACATGTGGTCTATCTTTGAGAATGTTCCATGTGAACTTGAGAAGGATGTGTATTCTGCTGTTTTCAGATAGAATGTTCTATATATGTCTGTTAAGTACATATGATCAAGTGTTTCATTTAAATCCACTATTTTTTCCATGACTTTCTATCTGGGTGATCTATCCATTGATGTAAGTGGGGTGTTGAGGTCCCCTACTATTATTGCATTGCTGTTAATTTCTCCTTTTAGGTTTGTTAATAGTTGCTTTGTATACTTTGGTGCTCCTGTGTTAGGAGCATATATGTTCAGAAGTGTTATGTCCTCTTGGTGGAATGTCCCTTTTATTGTTATATACTTCCCCTCTTTGCCTCTCTCTCTTTTTTTTTATCTTGAAGTCTGCTTTGTCTGATATAAGTTTGGCAACACCTGCTTTCTTTTGTTTTCCATTGTCTTGGAGTATCATCTTCCATCCCTTCACTGTGAGCCTATGTATGTCTTCAGAACTAGATGTGTTTCCTGGAGGCAGCATATTGTCAGGTCTTGTTTTTTAATCTATCCAGCTACTCTGTGTCTTTTGATTGGAGAATTCAATCTATTTACATTTAGAGTGAGTATTGATATGTGAAGGCTTAATACCGCCATTTTCTCTCTTGTTTTGTGGTTGTTCTACTTTTCCATTCCCTTGTATTTCTGACCGCCATTTCAGTTTTGTGGTTTCTGTGATGGTTTTCTCAGGTTTCTCTTTATTCATGAATTGTGGTTCTGCTCTGATTTTTTGTTTAGCGGCTGCTATGAGGTTTGAATAAAAGATCTCGTAGATGAGATAGTCCATTTTCTCTCTCCTTTTTTTTTTTTTTGCTGGGAAAGATGTTCCCTGAGCTAACATCTGTTGCCAATCTTCCTCTTTTATTTCCCTCCTCAAACCCAGGGCATAGTTGTATATTCTTGTTGTAAGTCCTTCTAGTTCTTTTATGTCAGCCACTGCCACAGCATGGCAACTGACAGATGAGTGGTGTGGTTCTTCTACCGGGGACTGAACTGGGGCTGCCAAAGCAGTGAGAGCACAAAAGTTTAACCACTAGACCATCAGGGCTGGCTCAACATAGTTCATTTTCTGATAGCCTCTTTTCTCCATTACCCTAAGCGGCTTCCTTCATTTTCCTCTTCCCCTTCTGAGTTATTGTTGTCACAAATTATTGTGTTTTGGGGTGTGAGTTTGTGACTAAATTGAAGTGTTTATAGTTATTTTTGATGCTTTCCTTTCTTTTATTTTTTATGTTATAATTGTTTGGTAAGCTGTTCTGATGGAAAGCTGCAGTTTTCTGATTTTGTCTGTCTATTTATCTCTTTGCTCTTAGCTTTGTAGCTCTTTGTTTCAGCTATGAGGTCATCCTTGATCATTTCTTATGAGGGATGTCTAGTGACAATCAACTCTCTGAGCTTTTGTTTATCTGGGAAAGCTTTTATTTCTCTATTGTATCTGAAGGATAGTTCCGCTGGATAGAGTATTCTTGGCTGAATGTTTTCATCTTTCAGTATTGTGAATATATCATTCCATTCTCTCCTGGTCTTTAAGGTTTCTGCTGAGAAGTACACTGAAAGCCTGATAGAGGTTCCTTTGTAGATTATTTTCTTCTGCCTTGCTGTCCTTAATACTTTTTCCTTGTCCTTTGTCTAGTAAACTTTTGCCAGTTTTACTGTTATATGCCTTGGAGAAGGCCTTTTTGCATTAATGTAATTAGGAGTTCTATTGGCTTGGTGTATTTATAAGTCCAGTTTGTTTTCCAGGTTTGAGAAGTTCTCAGCTATTATGTCTTTGAACAAGCTCTCTGCTCCTTTTTTCCACTCTTCTGCCTCTGGAATACCGGTAATACTTATGTTGCTTTTCCTAATTGAGTCAGGTATTTCTCGAAGAATTCCTTAATTTTTTTTTTTAATTTTAGTTCTCTTTCCTCCTCCACCTGAAGCATATCTATATTCCTATCCTCTAATTCACTAATTATTTCCTCAATAATGTCTGCTCTGTATTTTAAGGATTCTGGATTATTTTTTATCTTATTAATTGTATTCTTCATTTCCCAAATTTCTGTTTGTTTTTTCTTAATGTACATTTGATTTCTTTGGTGAAGTATTCCTTCTGCTCATTAATTTAATTCCTCAGCTCACTGAACTGTCATTCTGAATTTTCTTGTAACTCATTGTGTTTTTTTATGACTGCTATTTTTTGAATTCTTTGTCATTTAGATTGTAAATTTCTGTGACTTCAGGATTGGTTTCTGGAGACTTTTCACTGTCTTTTACTCAGAAGTGTTACTGTAGTTTTTCATGGTGTTTGATGAACGAATCCTTTGCTGGCACATTTGTGGTAGTATCAGGTTGAAGATTCTACCTGCTACTGCTGGGGGGAAGTGGGATCCGTGTTTCTCATCCCAACTCATCTTCTGGAAGTTGTGTGGGTATTGTGGGCACTCCTGCAGGCTGGGAAAGTGCTCACATGCATGCACAAGGCTGCTGCTGCCTCCTCTTACAGTAGTGGCAAGGTGTGTTCCCACTGGTGGAGCCGCAGCAGCATAGTGGGTGCTCCCACAGGCTGGGATAGCATTCATGCATGCATACAAGGCTGCTGCCACCTCTTCCTACAGTCACACGAAGGTGCCTTCCACTTGTGGGGCAACTGCAGGCTGGTGTGTGCTCCCGTAGGCCAGGATAGCATTCACATGCAGTCTGGGCTGTCCCTGCCTCCTCTTAAAGTAGCACTAGCTGCTGTATGAGGATCCATGACCTGGCTCACTGCTGCCAGGGAGAGGTAGGGGAATGCTCAACTATCTCCACTGATTTCTGGGAATCCAGTCCATCCACCTTCAGATCTATATCTGCGTGAGTCTGTCAGGAGTCCTGTTGTGCTCTGTGGGTATTCTCCATTGGCCAATGAATGTCCATTTAGTTGTATCTCAGAGGGAAAGAGACAAAGAGAACAGCTCACTCCACTATGTTACTGACATCACTCTCAAGAAACATATGTTTTCAATTATTACCTTCAGTTATGTTATATTAAATCTCACTTTCCCTTTCAACTTTCTGGCTACTTTTTTGAAAAATTCAATCTAGTTAATCTCAGAAGCTTTAGTAGCTTTACTAAACCCCATTACTGGCTATACTTGTCTTTTCAGAAACTTGGAAAGTGGAGGGGGCAAGATCTGCTGTTTCTTTCTTCCCTTCTCCTTTCACTATATCTAGCATCCTGGGGTTTGGGGTAAGAAGGAAGGACAGGGGTTATCCTACTAAACTGGTTTTCTATTCTTGTTCTTGGTCTCAGTTTGCTTTGGTCTTGCTCTGCCTTGCTCTATGCCCATCTGCTTATATTAGACTGTGCTAAGATGGCCCTCAGGTGGTGTTCATGATGCTCTTGGAGTACAGTTTAGCTTTACCTTAGTGCTTTCCATGGAATAGTCATGTCTTCCTTCAGCCTCCATACAATCTCTGAGAGAGATTATTTTACATGGCCTGTTATCTGCTGAGAAGAATGCAATTTATTCCCCTTCCTCTAACTTCTATGATCATTCACATGGAACCATGTTAACCCCAAGTTCCTCTAAGTGCTCTCTAAAGCAGAAGTTGTGGTTGCCCCTACTTTATTCCCAGGTTTGTTTCTCTATGATTTCTTCTTTGCCTGCTAGCATCAGCTTCTCACTGTGTCTTCTGTCTCCATAAATTTACAGATGTGGGTCAAGACAAGCCTTGTGTTCCCATATACTCCCAAACTACAAGGGACACATGATAAGGGCCCCCCAAAGTTCTCCCATGTTTTTTTCTCCCAATGACAGCAGCATGGTGAACATACCAAGTTTGAAGCTCACAAAGCAACCAGCTAGGGAGAACTAATACGTTCCTTTTCCTGCAGTCTCTTTAATCTTTTCAAGCACTTCTCTCAGAACTCACTCTCAACTTGGCTTTGGAAAGGGAAGCACCACCACAAACATTGTACTACATTTGTGACACTTTACTCAGGTTTCAATATCCTCATCTCCCCTGAAATCGAGGTGGCTCCCTTGTTCTTTTCTTTATATACTAATAGATAGGAGAGGAGGGGACGAGGTTGATGGCAGTAGTTCTGCTACCTCTCAAAACGACCTTGGAAGATGTCTGGCCCCACTGTTGGTTGCTGTCTTTAGAATGTGGAGTATTTGCTTTAGAATGTACATTTCTCTATCCTAAGTGTTGAACCTTCGCCACAATTCCAGGATAACTGGAAATGTTCCATTGAACTCCCTGTTACCAAATTTAACACCAAACAAACTTAGAATGATTTGAGGAAAGACCTATTTAAGGACCTTCACACAGAAGATACATCTCTAGCACTGCAAAAGATACTCCTTTCTGAGGAAACCACATCCACTTGACAAGATGTCAGATGCTCTCAGGGAATTAGTTAATGAACAAGATTAGAAAAGACATTCTTAGGCACAGCAGAAAAATCAGAGGAACTTTAGTGGAAAAATGAATAGCCTGGGAATTGGTCTATTAATCTTGATTCATTACTCAATTGCCTTGTGAGCAAGTCACTTTACCTCCTTGATCTTTGTGGTCTTTCTTTGGAAAGGCAGGAAGATCTTAACATGATCTTAAAATGCTATAATTCAATACTCAGATTTATGATTCTAATAACCTTTCAAATGGAATATGGAAGATGAGGGTAGACTTTGTTAAAGTCTGCCTCTGAATAGCCACATGAGGTAGTTCTTTAGATATGTTCACAACTGGATTTTATCATATTGATTTCGTTGAACTTGGAATTGAATTGTTCCAGGCCATATTTCACCAATCCCTAAGGACAAAGCGACATTAAGTAAATAGTCACTTTCAGTACCATTAAAGAGCTGAAACGGCATTGAGAAATGGCTAATCTACACATGGGGGTAGACCAGGCACTAAGAAAATCCGGCTTAATAAGTAAATAACAAGCAATAACAATAAATTCTCCTAAAAGTCAAGTGAGATTAAAAGAGAAAGAATACGTCAGGGTAGTACCAATTTTTATACCTATGTCTATATCCATACACACAGATTATCTATATCTATACATCTATATAGTTAAATCTATTTCTATCCTGAATTTAAGATTATAGCCTTTTAAAGTAACTAATTTTACAGTCTTTTAACCATTTTTAAAGAAACAGAAAATATATGCCCTTATCAATGTAGTATGTATCATACCAACTGATATGGAGATGAAACTGAAATGCATTTGGGAAAAGAGATTTGTATTATATGTCAATAACATTTTGACAAAGATTGAAAAAACAGAATTTGTGGGAAAAAGCACTGTGTTAGTCTAATTGAGAAGAAAAATAAAGACCGGTAATGGCATTTGTACTAATACAATATTTATATACATTTGTATGTGTGTGTACGTACATACACACATACACATATAAAGACTATAACTTTGCCCTATCAAATTGGAAACTCTTTTTTAAGGCTTACAGGTGTTGCAGTAATAAAAGGAAAATACACAGCTTGAAATGTTGCTGAAGTTATTTGTTTTAATCTTTCAGAAAAAAATTGTTAATAAGTATTAAGGATCTTAAATGTCTTTGTACTTTGACTCAGCAATTCTCCTTCTAAAACATCATCTTAACATATTAGTCATGGAATGGGCAAATATTTGTCAAAGGCAATTTACTGCAATATTATTTATAATATGAATAATTGGAAAATATGGAAATTATCTAAGTACAGTTAATTATATAATTGTATATGTGCAACCATTATAATGCTGTAGAATATTTACATGAGTTAAGTGGTCACAATATTTTGTAATTGAAAAAAAGTTAAAAAATTTAAACATATGATCCCAACCTTGTGTTAAAAAGAAACTAGAAACAGAAAATTGCTGTATCTGCAAAGAAAACAATGGAAGAATATAAACAAAAATGTTGACTTTTTTGTCATTATCTATCAGTGGTAAGATTTGAAGTGATTTTTATTTTCATTCTTTGTGATTTGCCTTGATTTCCTAAGATTTCTATAAGAAAATGTATAAAATTTTTATGAAGGGAATAAATGTTTGTATTCCTGTAGTTATGTTTTTATGGCTGTCAGTTTTTAAGAAAGCAACTGAAAACAAGAAATTCTGTCCTGTACTAGCAAGATAAAGATGCAAAAGAAAAATTCACTCATATAGAAATGTTAGGTGTCTTATATGTACTGAAATTTAGGCTGAAAGTATTTCCTCATATCATAATGACACTTCATGTTTGTATGGTCATTAACAGTTTAAAAGCAATGCTGGTAGTGATCATTTTGCTTATCCTTCACAATATATGCTCTAGGAAAATACAATATTCCTTGGTTTATAAATGAGCAAAGAGAGCCTGGGCGATTAAGTGATATGATCAGTTATGAAACCAGCTGTCAGAGGTTAGCCTTAAATGTCCTTCTAACTCCATGCCCACTGCACTGTCTCAGTTGCCATCTTCATAGTATTCAATGTAAGGGCATGACATCCTCTTCCTCTATAGCATCTTTATCTGTAATTCATATGTTAATAGCAATGACACTAAATTAATCATGTCTTCTTGAATGACTTGCAATGTAGAAAAAAATGCTTTCTACTTTCTATGTCATTTTAAACTTCTCTGAAAGTCTCTAAGTGTAGTTTAATTTTTCATATATTTGTTTTATCTCTTCAGCTCCTAGATTGGAAGCAAATGAGGGCAGAAATTGTTCTACATATGTTCTGTCAGACCTTGAGCAAATTACAATTGTTTCTTATTCTTGTTTCCAACTGTAACATGGAGTCTTAATAATAATTTCATAAGTTGTAGAATGCCTAGAACAGAGTAAGAACTCCATAAATATGGCTATTATCATTATGTCGATAAGTGTTTATCATTATGTCAACTATTGGGTTCTGGGTTATTGTATGTGCTTTTCTTAAAAGCATGTATTAGGACCTAGGAGCATTTGCTACTTCTAAAAAGATTTCGTTTGAGGGGGCCGGCCCCATGGCTGAGTGGTTAAGTTCATGCATTCCGCTGCAGTGGCCCAGGTTTTGGATGGTTCAGATCCTGGGTGCGGACATGGCACCACTCATCGGGCCACATTGAGGTGGTGTCCCACATGCCACAACTAGAAGGACCTGCAACTAAGATATACACCTATGTACCGGGGGGATTTGGGGAGATAAAACAGAAAAAAAAAAGATTGGCAATCTTTAAAAAAGAAAAAATTAGGTTTGAAAAGTTAGCCCTGGAAACGCTATTTAAGAGATTCCACCGTCTAAATTGTGGTATCTTTGAAAGTTGGAGAGCCCAGCCCAGATGTGATGACATCATCAACACAGTAGATGTCAACCCGAGACTCTTCTTAGGAGAGAGTGCAGGACTTTCTGCAAGTGGGACACATTTCTCTGCGTGCTTATTTCTACAAGTGGGAAATTATGATTTAAGTTCTTTGGTAACATATCCACTGTAACATAGAAAAAGCATTCTCTTATGAGGTTTTGACTTTTGAAATTGTTGAAACTTCCACTCCAGACTTAAATGAAAATGGATTTAAGCAGTAATGAAAGAAAAATATAAACAAATAAGTTATGAATATTAATACACATATATGTAAGTGTATGTATATGTGTATATGGGTGTATATATATTTGACTTAGTTAACAATTGCATTGTAATCTTTTTTTTACAAGCAGAGAACAAGAAAACATACCTTTTGTCCAATGTCATGGAAGACAATTTTAGCAAGAGCAGAATTTAAAAATAGTCCTCTTTCACACTTCTCTGTCTCCTCGATTATTCCCAGTGTGCCTGCGCCTAGCTATTCAGTTCTTTTATGTTCCACCTTATCCTCAGCCACAAGGACTCAGCTGAAAGATAGCTTTCGATGCTGTAAGAAGGAGAGGGGCTGACTTGCATTTTAGTTTGCTCTTCTTGCAAGGAAATATCTGTGTTTTTCTCTTTGACTTTCTATGAAAACAACTTTCTGCATCTCGTATACGCTCTATCTTTCAGGAAGAGGGATGATATAAAACACCATCTTTAACAAGAAGGAAGTATTTGTCATTCCATTCACTCATTCAGGCAATGTGACAAATATTTACTGAGTAATATCAGATACCAGGCATTGTTCTTCCCACTGGGGATTGATCTGTAAAAAAGGGACCCAAATATCTACTCCATGGAGCTTCAGATTGGGAGACAAACAATAAACAAGAAAATTTGGAAAATATGTAAGAAATTAGTCAGTACTAAGGAGAAAAATAAATCAGAGGCGGGAGAGTTACACAGTGGCAGTTTACATTTTACATACGGTAGCCTGGGGGACTCTCACTAAAAAGGTGAAATTTAAGTTAAGACTCGAAGGGAATACAGGCATAAGCCACAAGGTAGCTGGAGGAAAGTATTCAAAAACTTTCTTTCACAAATGCTTGTGAATGCCTACTACACGTGGGAAATATTATGGAACGTAGACCAGGTCCTGTCCTCTTTGAGCTTGAAATTTAGATTTTAATTCATCAAAAGTATCTCATCTTTCAGATCTCATGGTTGACTTGGGCAACTTACAATTAATAGTCCCACTTAGCTTTAGAACTGCCCAAGGAGTGTATTTCAAGAGAAAACTAAAATTAGAATTAAGTGAATGAGGATTTAACTTGTTTAACTAGAGATTATGCTCCAAAACTAAAGTCAAAATGTTTCAGTAAGGGGAAAAAAAACAAAGCAAAAAACTAGCAATGACAAATGTTGAACCTGGAGCCAGTGGACCTGGTTACCAGCATCAGTGTCACCTCTAATTAGGTGTGCTGTGAAAATGCTAACAGCTCACTTCAGGAGGCTGGCTTAGTTGGCTCTTGTGATCAATTAAAAAAAAAATCCAAGAGACTATAATTTTAAAGTGAAGAATATAGAATGGAAGTTATTTCACTTTTTTCATTTAAAAATTCTTTTTTAAATTGAAGTGTAATTGACATAAAACATTGTATTAGTTTCAGGTGTACAAGGCAATGATTTGATATTTGTATGTATTGTGAAATGATCACCACACTGTCTGATTAACATCCCTTACCATACATAGTTACTAAATTTTTTTTTCTCGTGATGAGAACTTTTGAGATTTACTCTCCTAGCAACTTTCAAATATGCAATATGGTATAATTAACTCTAGTCACCATGCTGTACATCATATCTCCATAGGATTTATTTATTTTATAACTGGAAGTTTGTACTTTTTGACCTCCTTCACCCATTTCACCCACCCCCTCATAAATTTTGTGTGTGTGTGTGTATGAGGAAGACTGGCCCTGAGCTAACATCTGTTGCCAATCTTCCTCTTTTTTGCTTGAGGAAGATTGATGATGAGCTAGCATCTGTGTCCATCTTCCTCTATTTTGTATCTCCACAGCATGGCTTGATGAACAGCATGGAGATCCACGCCCAGGATCTGAACCTGTGAACCCCCAGGCCACCAAAGCGGAACGCACGAACTTAATGCCACCAGGCTGGGCGCCGCCCCCCCCAATAAATTTTTTTAATCCTGTGTCATTATTGGAAAACTTACTTTTGGTGCTGTGATCCAAGTTCAGCCAGGGTCAATCATAATGCATATATCAATGCTACAGCACCATCACCATACTTTTGTCAATACTTTCTTTTTCCTTAAAAGTGTCGTGGATCTTCAGCAACTCTGAATTTAAAAAGCAAAGATTTGTGGGAAATACTCCACTTTTCCCATTACTGACCTCCATGAATTTGCTCCATGTGGCTGGGGAAAAGTTTGGCTGCCAGTTACTGGAGACTGGGCAGGAAGCACCTGGCTGCTGTGCATCTCAGTGAAAGTAGAAAATCAGGGAACTTAATATTAACTCTTTTAACTCTTTTCAAGTTTGCAGGAAATCTTTTAAAACCTTTCTTTTGCTCTTGATTTTATAAAATGCAATTGTATCTTTTGCAAGACCAATTCTTGTACACTCAGTGGATGGTAAATAAAATGTATTATCCAATTTTCAACTAGTAGAAGGGATGTGACTAACATAGAGTTTAAGTGACATTTTCTAAGGTCACACAATGACAGGCAAAGCTCATATTTTTGTGTTTTTGCTTGGGACAAACTTTATTCCATTCAGGGAACAGAATAGTCACTGAAATAGACCTCTCGCTCCCCCTGTCAGCAGCAACAGGCAGCGATTGCTCCGTCCTACTTGAACCTTCTACTGACCAGTCTCCCAACCCCAGTTTATCTCAGTTCTCTTCCTGCTTGGTCCATTCCCTCATTTCCTTTGCTGGCTCCTCATGTCTCTAATCTTTAAACATTAGAGTATCCTCAATCCCCAGACTTTTTCTCTTTTCCTCTGTCGCGATTTCCCTGACTCATTTTTCTTTTCCAAAGCCTTTAAATACCATTGATACAGTGGCAACACCAAGTCCTGACCTCTCTCCTGAACTTAGGACTTAGATATCCAGCTCACTACTTCCATATGAGCATCAAGTAAGCGTCTTACACTTAGGATCAAAACCAAACTCCTGATTTTAACTCCAACACTTGATCCTGCCATAGTCTTCCCATCCTCATTTCAGTAAATCAAAACTCTGTTCTTCTACTTGCCTTGGGAAAAAAAAAAAAACAAGAGGAATGATCCATGACTCCATTATTTATCTTACAAGCCACTTCCAGTTGGTCAGCAATTCACATCAGCTCTAATGTCACAATAGATCTAGATCATAATGACTTCTCTTGACTTTATCCTCATCACCAAACCACCATCATCTCTTCTAGAGGATTACTGCAATAAGGCAGAGTTTGTACTTTAATCTGTATCTCTTGGCTTTTCATCCAGGGCTCATTATAAGCAAAAAGAGAAGATAAGTTGGAGAATCTTCTGCACTCAATACATTGAATTCTCCTGGAAAGGTAGAGGGCACCAGGAAAGTCTTAAAGCACATCCTCATTACATAATACATTCTTAGGTCTTTAAACAAAGACTTCTTAAAGATTAAAAAGGAGTTACAATATCTCAAGATAAGACACACTTTTTTTTTTTTGAGAGAGAGAGAGAAAAATCAGTACGTTTAATCTGCGTATACTGTATATAAGTAGTGTCAGAAATCACAACACAGAGGGGATTGCTCAGGACTTTGTGTTCCCAAGAATTCATTTGAAGTAGACTCTGTTGGGGAGCAAAACTTAGGGAAACAAAGACTCAAGTAGGACTGGAGGAAATCCTCAGCTCTGCCTGCGTCCACAGTAAGAGAAGATTCCAGGCAGCTGGAGCATTTGGGGAATTCGGCGGCCTAGGATTATGGGCATTAAAATCCCCTCCTTTCAACCACCTCCACTCCCACACAAACACAGAAAATGTAACCCTCAAGATATTTGTAGCAGCTGTGAAAATGTCTAACCATTAGAAAAAAAAGGGGAGAAATAGGACTTTTTACATTTTTCTGCTTTCTAGTTGCCTGATAATTTACTTCTTTTAATAGAAAATTAAAAAAAATCTTATCTGAATGTTCAGATGCATGAACTCGATAGATACATGTAAGACATTTTGGGAGTTGAAGATTTTCCTATAGCTATGGATATATCCCATAACAAATATTTCCCCATAAGAAGTTTTTTTATTGAAGAAGATTGTAGCTGAGCTAACATCTGTGCCAATCTTCCTCTATTTTGTATACAGGATGCCACCACAGCATGGCTCAGAGTGGTGTGTAGGTCTGCACCTGGAATATGGGTCCATTAACCCTGAGCTGCCAAAGCAGAGTAGGCAAAGTTAACTGCTACATCACCAGCCAGCCCCTCTTCATAAGGAATTTTAAATAATAATTCCCTCCTTTCCCCTCACCACGTTATCTCAGCGTTGCCATTATGCTGGAGTAGAGTGGAAGGGTGTCTGGGAAGATGTCTAATTCTGCTGGGCTTCTGTACCAAATGATATAGAGAAAGAGTAGGATGGTAAACATACAGGCCAGGGTGG